>NC_072740.1:8369095-8424873 GCF_026930045.1 Uloborus diversus | reverse complement strand
TATGTAATTTACCATTTTCACTCATCAGTCGAATAGTTTGGGTACTTGCAGTAGAAAGATTTGCCACAGACGTGAAACAGCTGCCTCACATAGGTTCTTTCAATCTTCGGGACTAAGTTAAAAACTGGTGGGCTCATTTCAGAATTTTCTTTAACCTATGTCTAATTAAAAGCAAGTACTTCAAGCAAAAGATACCATTGACATCAGGCAAAAGATACCAGCGAGCATTTGTTCAGTGTCCGCTTTCTAGATTTTCATGACTTGAAGAAAGAATCAGTGCATGATGGGTCCTTTACTGCTTGATTGCAGAAAAAAACTAACCTATTCTGAAAGTTCTAAGAACCTACATGAAGCTGTCTTTTTACATCTTCAGACAACCTTTCAAAGCAATTCAGCAGATGAACAAAGATGATGCATTAGATGAAACTACAGTCAATTTGAGATAACTCGAATATTAATATGACTCGAAGTTTCTATCAACTTCCGACCCCTTTGTCTTTAAATTCCATGCTAATTATTCTCAATATCTCGAAGTTAATTTCCTTTATAACTCGAAGTTTTTCCAAAGATGACTCAAAATTTATTTCGAAAGAATGAAAAAAGGGGGGGGGGGGATAGAAACAATGTCCATGAGAGAAAAATTAACTCACCTTCACTTGCAATTCCTGCACAAAAGACCTCTAAAGCAAGAAGAGCATCTGTTCAGCCAAAGTGTGATAAAGGAGTTACACGTGTGGAAATGAGGTAGCTTGTTTTCTTTTGTTTTATTGTACTGTTTACACTTTGACATGTTGCTGGACTACGAATTTGCTTTTAAGCTGTCAAGTCAACTGATTCTACCTTTATTTAAAGGTTGATCTAAGTGAAGATGCGTTCCCATTCATTCTTTAGTTCAATCATTTGCTGTAAGTTCCCGAGAGACAGAGTGAGTTTTTTTTACTATTAAAGATGTCTAAGCAAGTACTCTGTCAAGAATATTAAAAGAAAAAGAGAAATTTCTAAAGCGATAGAATCCATGAATTCAAATTAGAAACGAATGAAGATGTGCACATTTCTTGAGGTAGGATCAGCTCTATTCAAGAGCGATTCCAGCAGTATCGAAATCAAAACCATGCTTTAGATTTTTTTTCTCTCAATATTTTGGATTAAACAGTGCATATTGTACTTAAAATCTTTTAAGTTCTTTAATTTTGTTTGTTATATGTACAAATTAATAAAAATCAGGGATGAGAGGAAATCCAAAAAAATTTCGTAAAAGGGATGATATCCAAAACCGCATCAAAATAGAACATCGAAGCCATGATATTCAAAAATTCAATAAAAAAAGGCTAATTTACCAGTTTTAAAGGTAATAGGTATTTAAGTATAAGTAATAATTTTGTACAGTTTGCTGCGTTGTACCATTTCTTGCAAGAGTGTTTATTAATAAATAAATCTAAATTTTGAAAAAAAGGCAACAATTTCTAACCCCTGATTGAACAAAGGGTTGGGAGAGTCAGAGGTCAATCTTGGCTGCATCACACAATATTGTCAACTTTACATATTTTTTAGAAAAAAATACATTTTTTTTTCATTAAAAACATTTGAGTTTATAGTGCTAAACGAGTGAAAACATAAATTTTAAAATCAGGTCTGTTTGTAAAGTAAAAACTTACAACAGAGAGAAAAATCTAAAATTTCTTTATGTGGTAGAACATACTTTTCATTGTAAGAATAGAAAATAAATAAATATATATGTATATAAACAATTGGTTATCTTTTTCCTTGCATTGGAACCCAAAATTTGTCTTTAAAAACTTCCTAATACGATTTCGGAATCAAAAGAACAACTTACAGCCGTCTCATTTAATCATGAAATCTCGAAACTTTTAACAGGCTGTAAAGCCTAAACGGTTTGAGATTCACCCTAAATATTTTTTACACTTTCTTAAATACACAAAAAAAGTTACCATGCCAAGTTTCAATAAAATTCAGGATTGTGGGTGCTATGCCACATTTTTTGATTGACTTTTGCATTTTTTCCAAAATAAATTAAAGAAATAAAAATATTATTGAAATAATGTATAAAATAAGCGGATATAAAATATCATATAGTGAAAAACCACCCACCATTAAAAATAATTGAAATACTTGCAGGATGCAAAAAGATTGAAATCTCAAACAAGACATGCATATTTCGGCGCAGCACGTGTTTGACATCGTTGGCATGTATCCAAAATATACGTTTTTGGCAGATATCGCGGAGGAGGAAGATTCGAGGGAGGAAAATAGAAAAATTAAGAAATCGGGGACTGAAAATTTGAAAAAATCGTATTTTTTTCCGATTTTTGAGAAAATAAGGCCTGAAAGAGGCAAAAAAAGGAGAAAAAGGAGGAAAGGTTCTAAAAATCAACAGAAAAAGCCGGAATTCCGGCAAAAGCCTGAAAAATCTCATCCCTGTAAAATATTCGATGGTTTTTAATATTAAAACGTCGAAAACCAAAACTAGTGGTAAGTCGAACTTCTGATAAGTCGAAGTTTTTCATCGGTCCCTTTAGATTTGACTTATCGTAAATTGACTAAATTGCTCATACACCTTTGGAACTCCATGGTTGTCAAGATGAGAGACTACATTGAAATCTTGTTAAGATAGTGTCAACTAAATAAAAATATCAGTTACAAACATTTGTGTGCATTACTGTAGAAATGATCTTGGCACACGAAATTTACTCAAAAATAGACTATGAAGAATAATAAAGAGAAAACCCAAAAATTGCTGACAGTCCTAAATATAACTTTATTCATAATCATATATATATATATATATATATATATATATATATATATATATATATATATATATATATATATATATATAAATGAATGTTTGTATGTCATCCATGAACTCAAAAACTACCTGGCAGATTTGGCTGAAACTTTCACCGTTTGTTATTTTTGGTACTGGGAATGTTTGTAGACCAGTTTGAAAAAAATCTGATCGATAGTTCCTTTTTTATTCCAATTTAAGTCACAATCCATTGTATAAATACGAATAAAATTATCGGCTGCAGAAATTAATTCGCGTGAAAGATTTCATTGATAAGAAGTTAGCTGTTGCCATTTTTCTTGAGTTTGAACAAATAAATTCTTTCTTTATTGTTTTATGACTTTTCATGCAACGGGGCGATTTAAAACTTTTTCTATTTGATATTTTTAGCGATTGATTGATCTTGCAAACCGCGTGAGTACAAAATTTGAGTATAGTCACCGCTTCACTTGATACCTGGACCGATTATTATGAAAATTGCTATATATATATATAAACACAAATAAAATAACAAGCAGACAAGGTTACATAACAAAATAAATTAAATAAATTAAGTAGATGAAACCAGAACTCCTCAGCAGTGGAAGTTTTGTCCTAAGGTCAAAAGACCAAAACTAAACAATAAGAACTAAATGGAGGATGTCTAGTTCCCCAAAAACCATCATTCAGGAATACATTGGGCTATAGGCACCGCATGTGAAAAATGAATGCAGATTTTTGGAACTAAGACTTAAAATTATTCACTGGAGGTTTCGTCTCTGTTATTAGAAGCACAAGGATACCAACAATAACACTCCACCGTACCACCAGCAAAATATCAAAAGTCTTACCTGTGTATCCAGGTGTAAAACGATTTCATAATCAGCATGTCAGTCAATAAAATAAAAGAAATCCATTCAAAATAAATAAAAAATCATCCGATTAAATCTGGTTCATAAATCGTACAGGGTCGACCGAAAAACAAGATTCATAAGGCATTATTAACTTATGTCCACATGTGGTGGTTTCCAAAAGTTAAACAGGGTGGCAACAGGAACTGTGAAAAAAAGTTCCCCGACTTTTCCCTGATTACGTTCATCAAATTTCCCTGATTTACGTTACCTATGATAATGGTTTCCTTTCTTTGCCGTACCTGAAAACCACTGCATATTGAATAACATGTAGTGTTTAAAATGTTTTAAACTGTTAATTAAAAATATATATTGACAAGGTGCTCCTTTTCTTACTGAAAATAGTATTAATTTATCTACAGGGAAATATCATAGGAAATCTAAAACAAATACTTTACTTCCAGTAACCAGTTAGCATAAGAATTCTAGGAAAATTATTAAAACTACTTTTAACCTTCCAAGTGGCGGCCATGTTTTTCTAGAACTTCTGATTTGTGTCACCACCGAAATACCATGTGGACCCATAAAGAGTCAGTCTTTTCTCAAACGAATTTTACCCCCCTCGTAATCCGCAGTGGGTGGGAAGTTTCTTCTGCTTCATTAGGGACGCGTGACACTGAGCGACAGCACACCTGCTCATCAAACTAGTACAAAAGAGAATCTGTGGAATGAGGTTTCCCGCCAAGTTGCAACTTACAACCTATTAGTTCAACAAAAAAGAGGAAAAAATATGAATCTTATTTGAAAGCATAAGGATAGTTCATTTTTCTTCTAAATTAGAATGTATATCTCCTAAATAATGAGATAAGGGAACGCATATTTTTACGCAACATTTTATTGAACTAATCGTACATATATTTATGTATTGAGAACAAGTATGACTTTAATTTCTGTCCATTAGGTTTATTTATACGATATAAGTGACTTTTTTTAACTTTAATATCTTTAATTAGACTTAAACTGGCTTAAATTAAAAACATTTGATGACCAACTTCTCTAAAATACCTCAAACAATTGATAAAAGAATAATATTCAATAGTTATTTTTAATAAATCAAGTTTTTTTTGTTCCACCCAGGAAAGCTTCCAATGTTTGATTGTTTTGAGTAATCTTTTGTCTAATAGTCTCTTTGAAAAGATCAGAAATGTCTTTTTATACTATCCTGTCTGTCCTGGATGATGCTCTTATCCTAATATCGGCACTCTTAACTTTATTCCATACTCTTCACTAGTATCTTCAAAATAATCAAAAAAATGGTATAAAACATTGTGTGAGTAACCACACTACATACTCACATAATATGTAATGTATCGTCGGCTTATGTTATGAGCGAGTGCGATTAAGTTTTAAGGCCTTCAAATGCCTTTTTACACCATACCTTTTCTAAAGCTTCATTTTTTTTTTTTTTGTGTTGTATATGCACCAAATCTATGCTTATACATGCGAACGAAATGAGCTTACATAAAAATATCATTGCTATTAAACAATATTCTGGCTAATACAATAAGTATGATAATGAATTCAATTTTGACAAAAAAAACATAAATAAATAATAATAATAATAATAAAATGTAAAAAAGGATATATAACCTTATATATAGCCTTAATATATAACCTTAAATTCAAACGGTGTGAAGCTTTACGTTTTTTACGAAGCTAGACATTTTTAGGAAATATTCATGTTAGTTTCCACGCGTAAAGAAACTAAATTACAGAAACTAAAAACCATCACATTATAAATAAAATGTTTTCATTCGTGCGATAAGTAAAATAATAATGCTATAAGTGATGTTAAAAATGAAAAAAATAGTCATAAGAGCAGCAGACACGTGTTTTGGCATTCCAAGGAGCCTATTCTTTAATCAAGTAAACAGAGCCTGATTACTGCAGGGGCATGCGGGGCATAGGCCCCTCCTCTTACATTTTAGTGTTGGGTGACTAAATATTCTTAATTTATTATGTTAATTAAAAATAAATAATGATTTCACTCAGATTCTAAAGTACAATGATGTCATTAATATTTTCGCAAATGCAGGAGACGAGGGGAAAATCTTTTTATTTGTTGATAAAAATCCCCTTTAAAAAATTGATACATTTGCAAAACTCAAAATCACTCCAAGTTTAGTCTGTATTTACTATTAAAAGTTATATCATAATACCTTTGATATTTATTTTAAACTGGCAAAGTTTAACCTTATCTTATATAATTATCGTATACTATATCTTTTCTACTTTTTAAACGTTGTGATTAAAAGTTTACCACCAAATTTAGCATGGTTGTGTTAATACGCAAGTATCGAAATATTTTATAGCTTCAGAATAAGCGGAAATATAGGGAGGCGGGGGGGGGGGGGGGGGCAGAATGAATTTTATGCCGAGTGTTTTCTGAAATCTTCGTTGGGTCTTAGGGGGGCCCTGAAATACAAATGAGCCCCATGACCACAATCAGAATGATCGGGCTCTGCAAGTAAAATAAAATATATATATATAATGGATAAAAAGGCAGCTGCGGAATGGCACAATTGTGATAAAGCTAACATGATGTAAACGCTAGTTTGAATATAAGAATATCAGAGGGTGATTATGATATAATGTTAGTTTTCATTCGATTTAATGATGTTATATATTTTTCACCAGACGCGTTAGAAATCCTACTTTTTAAATATTTCATTCTTCTAACGTCTTTGTCTTTGGCACTATTTATAGTTGATCTGAGCGGCTATTTTCAGCTATTTAAAATTGGAATGAAAAGTCGAACTTGATTTTAGAGAAATTGCGTATGTTCTCAAACGAAAGCAGCCTGCAGTGCGCTTTTAATAAAAATGCTTTCAGAATTATACATTGAAGAACGCTTTTGTATGTGTTCCAAAGCTCTTGGATAATAAACCATATGGGCTAAGAAGAACATAGGTCGGTACGCAAAATTACTGTTGATTTTTTTTTCTTTTTTCAATGACCTCACTTATATAGATATTTTTTATTTTTGGATCCGTTTTCTTTTTTGAATACATTTTGAAGTCTTGAGTCCTCCATTCGTTTAGGGTATGTTTTTTTCTTTAAATCCAAGCTACATTTTTTTTTGATTTAAGAAATCATCCCCAGCCAGGACTTAAAAAAATGTATAAAGTGTACGAATATATTAACAATAAATTTAAATCTGTATATTGTACCCGAAAAAGATGTAGCTGTCGATGAATCCTTACCACTTTATAAAGGAAGACTTGTTTTCAAACAATATCTTAATTCAAATGAATGTTGGATGCTGTACGGTTATATTTTATTATTAATGTCGCTCATTCTTTGCTGCATATAAATAATTTATTTCTTGATGCTAATATAATACGGTGCAACGTTTTACGATTCAACAGTGTTATTTTTCATTATTAAATGGAAATTCGAAAAACATAGATTGAAATATAATATAAAATTACAATTTCTCAAACGCAGAATTTTTCAAACGCTCTCACTTCAATCATTGATTAGGAAAATCTTACTTTATCAGAAACGAGTTCCAGTTCATTTTTAGCTCTCTGTTTTGCCTTTAAAATTGTGATACTTATTGACATGTAAAGTAATATACGTCCCTCGTAAAAATTTCGATTTTTGAGTTAGTAACATTTTTAATTTATTTTTCTAATCATCATTTTTTCACGTCTGACCCATGCTGGTGAAAAAAATAAACTGGCTAGCATCGAAAAGAAATAATTAGTCGTTTAGTTACCAATTAGGTTCAGAAATCATTCTAAAATGATCAAGGAAAATTCGTTCAAATCTTTAACTATATGATGTTTTCATTATATACAGAAGATATGTATTTTTTGTATACTTATAAGTAAGGCTTTTGTTTTTCCTCTGTTTAGTTTCCAGTTTTAGTTTCTCATTATTATTAATATTGTTATTATTTCAGAACTACTAATTATAGAATTTGAACCTACGTTTAGATTGAAAATTTAAGTTGTTTATCGCAAAATGATACATAGCCAAGACCAGTTACCCCCAAAACTTCGGTTAAAAGAGAGAAACTGAGAAAATATTACGTGTGACGGAAGAGTTGTACCTGTCACCTAAAATTGTATAATTGTGTATGTACATATAGTCCTCTCCCCCTTCCCCCACCCCTTTAATACACATTCAAGATTTATGATGCCTATTTTCCTAATTAAATGATGTTGTATTTAAACACACGTGGGTATGTTTCAAATAAAATAACAAAATAACGTTAAAAGTACTTAAAAGCGCCATTCATCGTAGTGATATGTTGAGAGAAGCTATATTGGGTCACGTTGGGTCCCGTCAACGCCAGACAGCAACACGCCTCCCATTCAAATTGAAGGAGAGTCTACCACACCTCCAATTACACGCTAGAGTGACCGAAGGGGGGAAGCGAAAAATGCCGCTACGAATATATTCGTAGCTTGCCGTTTTCAGTACGAAAAAGTTTCCGAACATATTCGTAGCCTGCCGTTTTTAATATAAAATATTTCCGAATATATTCGGGCTTGCCGCCAGGAGGGTTAAAGACATATCAAATCATGAAAAAACTATAAAGTGTACATGGAAATAATTTTGAACTAAATTTTCAAGCATTATAATTATTGCTGCAAGAATAACAAGTAATAGTGGAAGTACAGAAGTGATGTTGATTTACTTACTTAATAGACATATTTATGTAAAACAAATTGAAACCTTTTAAGTCGTATTAAACTATTCTCTAATCAAGAACTTAGGATTCAATGAAAGAATACACTATTTTAGCTTTAAAATATAAAAAATATTTACAAACGTACACAAGATTATGCAATATCAAATTATTTCATTATTTGTTGAAAAAAACTTTGATTACATTTGTAACAAACATTGAAATGCAAAAAACAATCAATTAATTTCAAAATACATGCATATATAACTTAATTTTAAAATAAAAGAATTTTTAAAATCTGAAAAAATCCCTTCATATAATCTGAGGCGACAGCGAATAATAGGATGGCAAAAAAGCAAAGTTGATTTTGATTTTCATTCAATTCAAGCAATTAAATTTGAAACGCAAAGAAGAAATAACTTTAAGAATTTTATCAGCATTACTTTTGTGATTACGGTACGCTAATTACTTAAAGACAATGAGTACCACCAAGGGAGCTAAGGCATTTCTGATGGCTTCCTCTTTGTCTGTAAGGTTGTTTATTTTATGTAGCATGGAACGCATTGATGGAAAATTCAAGCTAGGTAAAATAAACAATTTTACAGATACTGAAGCAAGTTCATCCTGTGGTTAATAAGCTAACATTCAATACTCTGAACTTAAGGTAAAAAAGATGCACAAATATGCGGCAGTGAATAATCGCACCTCATCAATTTTACTTTTTTTAAAACAGATAATCGGTGGAAAATGGGTAGGTAATTAAGATACTTAATATTTCAAAGTAAACAATATAAAAAAAATTTCTTCATGTAATCAATTTTCCCTGAAATTTTGTTATTTTTTTCGTAATTCCGATATTTCCCTGATTTTCCCCTGATTAATAAACTTCCCTGACTTTTCTCTGACCTGTCGCCACCCTGTTAAATAATAAGAGTGAACAGTTAGACAGTTAAAGAGAAGCATAATGTTGATTAAAGGCTTGCGAAACAATGATGCCTATACAAGTTCTTTTACTCAGGCACGAAATAAAATTTTGAAGACAGTTAACATTGAAACTTGCGTCTTTTATTGGAAACTGTGGTTTCACAGTTGGAGTCAATATTAAATTATTAATTATTTATTTTATTTATTGACTGGCACAATCACTAACACTTTGATTATGAAATAGTTTTGCACCCTGACACATAGGTAAGACTTTTGAAATTTTGCTGGTGGTAAGTAGAGTGTTATTATTGATAGCCTTTGGCTTCTAATAACAGAGACGAAACCCCAGTGTTTTAGTTTTAGGTCTTAGCTCCAAAAGTCTGCATTCATTTTTCACATATGGTGCGTTTAGTCCAATGTATTCCTGAATGTTAGTTTTTTTTTTTTTTTCAGAACTGAACAGCCTCCATTTAGTTTTTAGTGTAATTTTTTGGTCTTTTGACCCTAGGATGAAGCTTCCACTGCTGATGAGTTCCAGCTTCATCCACTTAATTTATTTTGTTATGCAATCTAGTGTGATTTCTATTTTTTATTTGTGATTATATTTCCTATATGTGCACTTTAAATAATTTGACCACAAAAAAACCTGGCTTATTTGTTTGGCTGCTTTGCACATCTTTGGGCTAGTGGTTTATTCTTTTCTTAATGTTCGTCTACATTTTTGTTTCAATAAATATATACATATATATGCGAATTTGAAGCTATTATCAAATATCTACTTCAATTCATTAGCTAAGCTTTTCTCCACCCAGTATATGTGCACATGTATAATCCATAAGCATACTACAAATGGTACGCCATGCAAACAAAGTACTTTTTCATATAAAAATTGTTTTACAAAAAGTAACCATTTTCCAAAATCAAAGGTTTTTGTGGGTATGACATAACTTCCTTCATGCTTCATCGAGCTTCATTTTGAAGATTTAGATCAGCTAAGACATCATTTTAAAGATTTTTGCACTGCTATCAGCGCAAAACAAACAAGTCACATTTTTGCTACAATTCAAAAAAAGAAGAAAGGAAAAAAATTCCCTCAAGGAAGGAATTCCCTCTGCTGCATGGAAATCCTTTGCACAGTTTAGCTACTTATTCAAAAGTGAGTTTTAAATTTAGCTTTCAGATCTCCATCTGTTGGAAGAAATCATAAGAAACAAAAAGTTTTTTTTTTTTTTGAAATAAGGTCCTCAAGGCTTTTCAAGATTTTGACTAAAAGCAAAAAAGCAAAGTGAAAAAAAAATGGTATAAATTAAAAGTTTTTCTGCATCATATTATTTCATTGATGCATATTTTTGAGAAACCCTCATTTCTTTAACACTACGATAATATTTAAAAAATCAAGACTTTTTAACAATATCCTGATGGCAAAAAAAAAAAAAAGGTTTGATTATATATTTTGTTCTAACAGATATCTTGTACTGGTATGTGTTGTAATGAAATTTTACTGCAGTAAATGTGATTACAATGTTTCAAGCATTCAGACTAGATTTGTACTTTTTATCAGGATATACAAATAACTCATTGTGTATTTTTTCATTTATAATAAAGATAACTGAACAGCTTGGTTATAATAGTTTGTTTTTAATAAGGCTTAGTGGCTTCAAACCAAATGAAAAACCAAGCGCATTACCCAGGGCCTAACAGCAATTATTTCATGCGGCACAACAATTTGGATAACAAAGGAGAATTTTAACACTAATTCCCACCAGATGAAGGGGCATAGGCTTTTATAAAATTTAATTTTACAAAAGCAAAATTATTTAAGCAAATGTATATTGAAAAAGAACTAATATGACACATAATCATAAGAAATTTAATTTGGCAATTTTCTGCACTTGAAATTTCATGGAACAAGGTCTGGTATGAACCTATGAACTTGGGCAGTAAGAGGCCAATGTCTAACCACCATGATACTCTACCCACAAACTAGCATATATAATGTTATAAACTCATATTTTTGTGAAAACAAAATGAGTGATTCAAAAAATGATTACAAACCTAACATCATCAAGAAACTTCTCTACTTCCAACTTTTGAACTTCAGTCCGTGAAATTGAAGGGCCAATTTTGCCACCTTTGAGAGGAATTGAAGCCAAAAAATCAGATTGATGGTTATATCTTGTTTGCAGAGCTTCATCAGTAAGCTGATCTGGGTGATATGCTAAAATATAAAATGTTTTAAATTTTAAAGTTAGTACAACATTTCCTTGAATCTAAAAATACAATCATTTTAAGCATTTTTATTCTTGAAACACTAATATCAACAATAAAATGGCAAAAAATTACTGTCAGGTTTAGAAATAATTCTTTAGTAGTCTGATAATCATAAATATACACCTTGAAAGAATTTGAGAACAAGCTTTTCACACTCCAGATTTTTTTTTTAAACTAATCTTTTCTCCCCAATCTTCAAATCCCAACAACTAAAGCAACTGTAAAATTAAAGCATTAGTTTGAATGCTAAAATTTATAGCTATACTTACATGCAGTTTTAACAATTATGTGAGCAGCAAGAAGTTTAAGAGAGTGCACTTCAAATATCACAGGATGGAATAATAATTCTTGTGCAGATGGCCGTTCCAAAGGATTCTTTTTCAAACAAGTTTGTATAAAATCCTATAACAAATTCAACATTGTGCTTTTAGTTTACTTTAAAGTTGTACCAAGAAAATACTACTCAGGATTGCCCCTCAATCCTGGGAAAAAAATCCCTGTTTTCCCTGTATGAGTATGCAACCGTACAAACGAGCAAACACTGATATTTGAAAAAGAACATTAATATCCAGATAGTTTTGTCACAAGTGGGGTGGGGAGAGAATAAATAAAAATATATGAAGAAATAAAGAAGAGTTCATTGTAACTGAAATAATTGCTTGGTGACTGAATGCATTTATGTTTTTTATGAAAAAAGAACTTGTTTTGGACCTTAAAAGATGAAAAATGCAAAAGTAAAGCAGTTTTTTTTATGGGGGGGGGGGGGAGTTTATAGGTGCTGGAATTGATTTTTACAAAATAATTTTTTTAAAAAATGTAAATTCCCTGCATTTTTCAGGTTATTAAAGAAATGTTCAAAATTTGCTGGATTTTTCCTCTTTTTTTTGTCTCATTTTGAATTTCCTGCATTTTCCCTGTTTCTTCAGGTTTCCCTGTGGCGTGGCAACCCTGCGTACTACTACATGAATTGTCTCAGAATGGACCTCTCCCGGCCTCGGGGCTCTCCTAGTCCTTCCACTGACAAATCTTTCTCTCTCTCTTTTATTTTAAGTAAAGAGTAACCATGTTGCAATAATAAATGTTTGACCTGTATTTAAAACATTTATCAGGACTTTTCTCCACAGAATCCTCTCCTGCACACTGAGATAAAGTCTCCTTGTACAAAGGACTTGATCCGTTTACCAAGTAGGTTTTTTCTGAAAATTATTTTATTCTAATATATACATTTTAAAAATGGCATAGCATTCTGGTGGGGCAAAGAATTCTAAATTAAGTAACAAGAGATTGTTTAGTTCCATTGAATCAATTAAAAGTTATAAGCTTCAACAAAAATGGGATCAAGTGTACCCATTCTTCCCTATTTAAACATAAGATGAAAGAAAACAAAAACACACATTTTTAATTAAATGAAAGTATGCATCAAAAAGAGAGCTTTTTTCATATTTCAAACAGTGGATTAAACTATATTGGAAATAAAACAATAGCTTCTTGATTTTTTGAAAATAAAATAACCAAAGTAAAAAAAGAAAAACAAAACATATTTCAATCATTACAAATAAGAAACTATTTCAGTCTAACCTTTTGCAAAGAGTTTTCTAGTGCTTCTATAGTTTTATTTACAGCATCTTCAGTAACTTGACTGCTGCCTTCTCCATTTCCAGATATTTCTAAAGCAGCCATCTAAAAAAAAGTGTTACATTCATTTGCTTTTGTCAATACGACTGTAGTTCAAATTTTAAATTACAGTATATAATCATAAAATTTTTAGTGAATACTGCTGAAAAATACTTAAAAATAAACTTGCCTCTAAAGCACACATGCCAAATGAATAAATGTCTGCAGCTGGGGTGACCATGGTAACTAAATTTAGAAAGGATTTAAGTCATAAAAACTATAGTTAAGCAAATGCAAAGGAGCCACAATGCAAATTATGCAAAAACAAAATACAGTGGAGCACCCATTACATGTCTTTCACATTAATGCATTGTTTCATCGTGATTCTGACTCAGTCCCATTTATTTCAAAAAATAGTTTTACACCTCCTGTTTTAATACCTCAAATAATCATCCAATATATATATATATATATATATATATATATATATATATATATATATATAGTTATTTTATATAGTTATTTTATACCACAAATAACTTTCTTAAAAAGTCAGTTTTCCTTGACTTACTCTATTGGCTTTATAATGTCCATGTCTTAACATATTTTTCTCAGAAATGTGAATAAAAGAAGCCCTGTGGCAAAAAACTATACGGCTATCTGCAACCCACTGTTACTTTTAAAATACTGGTTAAATATACTAAGAACATCAGTTAATGTATAAAAAATAATTATTATTGAAAATTTCAAAAACTAATGAAAATGTTAGGACTCGACCGATGCATCGGCCAGGCCGATGCATCGGCGCCGATGGTTCAACAATTTAGCCATCGGCATCGGCATCGGCGGCCGATGCTAACTTGCAGGAAACATCGGCCCATCGGCCTTAAAAAACACCGAAAAGCCGATGGAATTGGCCGATGTTTTTGAAAAAAAAAAAGGACCTTTGTTGTTTTACTTTTTAATACAAAGTAAAGGGAGTTATTGTTTTCATATAAAATTGTTTACTTAAATTTCAGTATGAATTTCTATTTTAGTCCCCCTGAAAGAGTTTTTTTTATACAGCATTCAGGTACCAAATAAGTTAATTGTTGCGCTGTTTCTTGCGGCTGGATGTACGTATGTATCTCTCATAATTCATAACTCAAAAATGGTAAACTGTAGAAGGCTAAATTTTCGCATGTGGGGGTGTGCGTACATTCCAGTTGTGCACTTTACTTTTTGTTTTCGATCGGATGTTCTAAAAAGCCTATTTACTCATTTTTTATGGCTATTAAATACTTATTTCAATGCAAAACTAATATAGCGTCTCAGACTGACGATCATTTGGTGATATATTGCGAATTGGAGACCATGGAAACAAATATGAGATGGTGAAACCGGTTTTCTTTCATTTTGTTAGATTTCAGTTGAAACGACGATAATTTTTAATTTTTCGATATTAGTAATATGAATCACAGTAATGCAGTCTTTTCTGTATTGCTTCGGCGGAGCTACAAGTTTGAGGCCCGTCGAAATATATCTTGGGGCCCTATTTCTCTCGCACAGAAGTTGTAAAACATTTATCATAAGCATTTTTGTAACTCCTACGGTTCCCCCTATGGTTATGGGGCCTCTCGCGCAATTGCAACATTTGCTATATTTTAAATCCGCCACTGCACGTCAAAACAAACTCAGGTGCAAGTTTTAAAAGGGTTTTCCTGCTCAATGTTCATGATTATTTTGAACTCTATTTTTTTACCATTATTTTTTGTATTTCCGAGAACACTTGCATGACCTTCCTCCAAATCGAACAATTTCTGAAATTAAACTCTAGTTGTACTTCTGAGTTGTTTAAAACTAACACCATTCATAAAATTAGAGATTTTTCTTTTCAAGCAAAAATTGATTAAAGACGTTTTGAATGGGAACATAATTCGGAAACCAAAGGGACTTTTGAATTTTTTCTTCGAAAGTGCTGAAATAGATTCAGAAACTCTTCCGAGGCGTTGGTGGTAGCGGTTCTGTACTAACAAAATGAGGCCGAAGTTTAATGTTGTGAGTCACTCCAAAATCAGAGGGTGACTCCCCTAACCCACCCTCGTCGTTTCAAGCACTTCTTAAATATGTAGCGATTATTTATTTTGGTCAAGAAATATCATTTTGCGTATTTCTTACTTGTTTCACCTATATTTCGTAATGCGCCATCTTTTTTGCATCATTAATAGCGATCGATTTTTTTTTCTCTGTTGTAAGAAACTATATATGTTGTAAGAAACTATATATATATATATATATATATATATATATATATATATATATATATATATATATATATATATATATATATATATATAATAAATGAATAAGTTATTTTCGTTTTCATCATATTTTTAATAGTATGTTATAGAAAAGTTTCTTAGGATTTTCTATTATGCAATTTTTTAAATTTCAGAAAATTATTGTTAAATTTCAAAATTTAATTTGAATTTGTTTGTAGTGCTTCATAAAAGATTAAACAATCAAATTGTTCATATTCAGTTATTAACTTGATGTAAATATTGAGTTTGTTTATTGTGGCTGCGTTTTAAGAACCTCGCTCTTTTCATGACTATTTCTTTTTTTTTCGCAAAATTAATGTCAAGGTTATAGCTTTTATGAAAAATGCAAACTTTTCCTTTCATAAATTTTAAATAAGTATAAAAATATTCCTATTGTGATTTAATATTGTAATTTATCTGTTCCCTTTTTTGTTTAATTTGATGACTAAAAAATTTCTACGTGCAATCTTTCCACTTTAACTGCGTAATTTGTTGACGGTTTCATAGTTTTATTCTTAATTTTTTTTGAATGATTAAACAACATAATTTAATGTTTTTTAACGATGTTTAGTGTACCTAAATCCATACATTATTACAATATTACTGAAATCTTAGTTATATGTTCAATTAAAAAAAAAGTCCATTGGTTATTAAACAGTCTCTTTGTTTTTCTTCCTTTATTTTTATTTTATTTATTTATTTATTTATTTTTTTTTTTTTTTGCTGTTGTTCTTTCTCTTCCATCATACAGCAGTCAAAAAAGGAGAAGCATAACTACACCCTATACAGATTGTATGTAGTACGATCCAAAAGTTCGGGGGACAAGCTGTATAAAACCTTACCCAAAATAGTTCACATTACCTAAGCACATCCACCTTCAAAAGGGCACCTTGAGAGACTATGTACTTTTGCCAGTTTTCATATAAATCTTGGAAACACTCCTGGAAGCCATTTTTCGCTACCTTCTATGATGCAGCTTTATCTTCTTCTGATGGAAGAAAGCGGCGCCCATGCAAATGTTTTTTTTTTTTTTTTTGCTGGGAACAGGCAAAAGTCACACGGAGCTAAGTATGACGAAACGTTATATTATTTGTTTTTCACATCAACGTTGGCAGAAGTGCATAGTCGTTCAAGGTGAGTATTTTGTAGATAGATGTACTTCGGTAATGTGAACTATTCAGGATAAGGTTTTAAACAACTTGTCCTCGAACTTTTAGATGATGCTACGTACGTATAAGTTTTCAACTTACTATTTCATAACGTTTTTGAGTGACGCAAGTTTACGCGCATGAAGCCATCACAAGAAAATTTGTGATAATTAACTAAGGAGGCGTTCAAAATAGATATTTCGTTCATCTATATGTTCTTAGGTACATATGCATGTACAGATGTGCCGAAAAAACTTGTGAAGTTTTCATTGGGTGATCGTAAAATAAAAATTTAGGTCGAAATCTGATTTTTTCTTTTTTGTGATTACAATTTCTTATTCGTAGAAAGGAAGTAAAGTGAAATGAATCAATGATCCTTTAAATCCCTGACAATTTTATCAATTTATTTCTGTTTGATTTTTTTTTTTTTTTGCCATCGGCCAACGGCATCGGCCATCGGCCATTTGGAGAAAAACAATCGGCCATCGGCCATCTTTGAACAATCGGCCAACAATCGGCATCGGCCCATCGGCCAAAAAATGCCATTGGTCGAGCCCTAGAAAATGTAAGCACAAAAGTTGTAATGCTTTAACGACACATTGATTTAAATAGGAAGTAAAGGCAAAAAATTATGTAATTAGAATTTGTTTTTCTGTAAAGATGAAAGCATGTCCTGTGGAATGTTTGAAACTAGGATATTGCAAAAGCGCAGATACAAGTGCCGACCCAAAAGGGAGGGAGGGGAGTCATTACCTCCCACCCTAAAGTCATCAAATATAGCCTAAAACTATGTTTTGGAGACTTATATAGCGAAAAAATTGCCCAGCCGCTTATTTGTTCCAAAAATTGCACTTGGACACTTTCCTGTGATAGGCATCTAGCTTTCTTGCTTTAGTTGCCAAAATGAACCACTTAGCTGTAATATTTTTTAAAAAATCAAGAAGCTGAAGTAAAGTTTTCTGCATGGTATAAAAACCAGTAAAAAATCTCAACCAGGAGTATAATTAAAATTGTCGAACAATTTTTTTAATAAAAACTTTGGTGCAAAGAATGACGATTGGATGCTAAAGGAAACAGGCATTTTTAGTAGCAAAATACAATTACCAACTATTTTTTCAAATCCTGTTTCTGTGATTACATTAATAAGTTGTGCTATTTCTACAACCAATATAAGAAAACAAAAGTGCACGAAATTACATGAATCTCTAAACTATAAGATAAATGAATACAGAGAGCAGCTAAAATACACTTGAAGAATGAAATATCCCCTGCCTGGACACACATAAAAACCACTAAGAATTAAAACTTGCTTCAATAAAAGAGGGTTGTTAAACTAGGGTGAAATGACTGCTGAGATAGAAAATGATTAGGTAACTGATGATTCAAAATGACTGTGAACTACTGGGAGCAGGTCTGCTTCTATTAAGTATGTGGCGCATGATCTGAATGCAGAATGTTTTTATGATCAACAAGTCTTTTAAGGTAACTTTAAGTTATTTGAATTCAGAGTATTGAATAAGACCAATACCTCAATAATGTCTAAACTAGAGATGCAAAATTCCTGGAATTTTTGAGGTGGCAGGAAAAATGTTTAACTACATATATATGTTTTTTCCCCCCTGGAAAGATAGGAGAAAAGGAAAAAAATTGATTTTTTAGAAATTACAATGAGGTTTACTATTCGTATTTCCATAGAAAAAATGAATAATGTTAAATATTAAAAAATATGTATAGGACTTCACAAAGCTGTTTTTATCAGATTGCAGTACATGCTCATTCATGGGTCATTCCATACAGATTCAACGGATGAGTGCGCTCAACCACTTTTAATTTTTTGAAACTCATATCCCAAAAAGATGCATATGAATGATGTTTAAAACCACTTTTATTTTTTCTCTAACCTTAACCCTTGATTTTTTAGAGGTCATCAAAAGTCATTTTTGTAGCCAAAAATGGGACTTTGACTTTTGCATTTTGGCCCAAATCTAATTGAATAACAATCATGGCAGAACATTTTATATTTTAATGTTAAAGTACATTAGATAGTAGTCTCACACACTGAGTTATGTAGCTGTAACTTAATAATTAAAATAATGGCAGCAGGCCAAAGTTCAAGGTCAAATGTAAAAATTTTTCTCACTTCAAAGGGTTATAACTCGCTTAGGGGATAAAAATGCAAAGTGAAATATGGCAAAAAACTAATCACTGGAGTAACACTAATGAGAAAATATAGCTGTAATTGTGTGTTTGATTACCCTTTATAAATTACAGCCCCTCAAAGATCAGAAAATTGAGAAAAATGACATTTTTAGATCCCTGTAAACCAAAAGGGGGTGGAATTAAAAATAAAATTTCTTGGCCAATTGAATATTCCATTCAAGTACTATGTATGTTATATATATTGTTTTGTGTATTTGGTTTTTAAAAAAGATACAAGTCTTATAAATTGAGCAATTTTGCTAGTTAATTCACACTCTAAAACAGAAATAAAAAGTGTGAAAACTTCATTGCACTTTCTTAAATTACGTATATAGTGTGCTCTATGTAACATATTATACTGGAAAAAGATATTTTAAGTATGAAAATAATTATTTTAATTTGATAACTTAGAAATATTGGACATAAATGAGTAGTTCATACATGATTGACAGCTTAAGTAGTTAATTTATAAGACTATCTACACACACAAATTTTCAATACATACAAACATACGCTCTGTACATTAACTTATGTAACTTGCCTAAACACGTGCAAAAGCATTATCTACATAGTTGAAAGGAAAAAAAGGTGCGTTTTTAATTTCTTGCTTCAGTGTAGTTTTAAGAAAATGAACTCACACAGTAGTACTATAGTTCTGGTGGTGACACAGTATGTGGCGTACTGAAATACTTTACTCAAATACACAACAAAAATAGAAAGAACTTTCTTAATTTATGTAATCACGAAACGGATGTCAACTTGAGAGCTGAATGGCATTTCTATGCAATATCACACGGTAATGCACATTGTAACAGAATCAGAAGAACCGTAAAAAGAATTGATACTACTAAGACTAGCTTGCAAAGAACTACTAGAAGTCACATTTTAATTCCTGCAGAAATGTATATCTTCTGCATTTTTGCTACTAAACATTGCATGTATCCTTGTGAGCATTCAGTATATTAAACTAGCTGAAAAAATGCTGCAAGAAAGGTTTGACTCTGCAAATAAAATTCTCAAAACAACATTTAATCACTGATTTATGCCACCGTATTTAAATATTATCAGTGTAAAATTATTGTCCCCTAGAAATAGGTATGAAGAATAGTGTGTTACTAAAAAGACTATCAAAAGAAAATGCCCATTATTGTCAAAAAAGTTATTAGATAGCTAGTGTTGACCACTAAATTTAGAACCCCTGTCATTGTCTCCCTCCTAGTACATTTTCAAAGTATCAAATTATGAATGTGCCTTGGTAAAGCATTCCAAAACGCCATATACTTGAGTCACCATTACAATTTACTAGGTGACTACTAGGTGAGTTCATTGACTGAAGTGAGCCAGGAGTGCAAATGACGATGTCTTATGAGCCATGAGAGACACAAGAAAGAGACAATAAAACAGTTCAAAGTCAATTATACACGTTGTGTGGTAAATAAGAAATAACGGGGATGAAAATAAAAATAAGTATGAATTTTTATGATTACTTTAATGAACTTGTTTTTTAAGAGCACTCTGTAAAATTGCTCAAATAGTGCAGTCCCTTCATAATCTGTCTAAGCAAGTTTGACTATATCTGGACAATTAATGCATAAAATTCTTGTATTAACCCACCATAACAACATAATGATGATCATACAGAACTTTTCATTAGCTATCTTATAAGCTAGATGAAAATTAACCACTTAATATGCTTAAGTAAGTTAATAAGCATGGTATGAAGAGAAATATTCTTTTCCAATAATCATGATATAATGTGCTTCACAGTAATACATTGGCTCATATATGTAATGGTTATTCTCGCAAAAATAGCACAAATCATGTCCAAGACTCTGGAATATTTTTAAAATCAATTTTAACAATTTCTATTGATTCTCTATTTAACTGCATGTAATCAAGTACTTATTGTTTGTACATGAGTAATTTATAAAGGGTTAAAAAATGTTTTGATTTGGAACAAGAAGGAGAATATTGCATATTCCAGCTTAAAATCATTAGGAATTAAAATGGGATTTAAGATTGTGTTGCAATGCAACACTATAAATTATCAGTAGTTTTGTTATATTTGTTACATAAAATAAAGCAACAACACAACTTCAGAAAAAGAATCCCCCCCCCCCCCCGAAAAAAAAATGTTCTATTTAATATCCCAACCTTTTGTACATTTTACATTGAATTTGGAAATATTTTTCATTAAACTAAGTAGTATAACTTGCATGCTCAGTTAGCTACTTTGAATTCTACAGTCAACAAGCAAGGTGTGTCTAATTCTTTTTTATCTGATAGTTGGTTAGAACTAATGAATGTTCAATTTGTCACCTTTGTATTAATGATTAACAAAGGGTTTGTTTTTCTTAAAATCACAGACAAAATAAGTTTTATATTCATTAATTCTATTTATGCTTGATTTGTAACTTTTCTTATTATTAGAGCAATTTTTTAATGAATTTGTTAAAGGTTTATTTTTGTCCACTCTTATTTTTCAATTGTTACACAAAGGGGTCAAAGTATTTTTAAATCTGTTATTAATGATTTATATAAAACCCATTCATGTTTTACTATACACAAATAAACTGGAAATCAATTTTAAAATATAGTTTAACAGATGGAAATCATCAAAATAGATAAATAAAATACAAAAGTCAGACATGACTTGTAGTATTTTCATGAGAGTGACCCATAAATCTTTTCAAATTATTGTTGCTAATAGGTATTGAATAAATACCTTTGTGATTGAAAAAGGAAAATGAATAAAACAACCTATCAATGCACAAATTAGCAGGAGAGCTGTATGCATATGTTTTGTAGTCACAAAAAACCCTTTTTAATGCAAAAAAAATTAGCAAATGGATGCAAAAACATCTGACAAAACCTTTTGTTGGATGAAAATTACATTAATAAGTTTTCAACAGCTTGTTACAGATTCCAGTAGTTGCTTCCCCCTTATTTTTGGCTGGTCTGGTTTAGCCATTGCAATGAAGGTCTCACATAGAAGCTGAGAATATCTTCCCACTGGTAGCTAAAAATATTTTTGCACACCAGCGAGAGATCCACTAAAATGATACAACTGCAGCTTAAAAAATGAAAATAAAAGCTTTGAACTTTAAAAATTGACCAGTTTATTCATAAATTAGTTGCTCAACCAATGTAACAAGTTTTCTTGCTAATTTTTATCTCTTATATATGCTAACGAAAATGCTTTATAATCTGCAGATAAAGTTTAAAGTTTGAACATCATAATTACAAATGCTTTTTCCCACTAGTTAGGAAAATATCAACATTTATTACAGAAAATTTAATGTAATAATGTATACCTTACCAGACTCTCTTTTGATCAAATGAGATATCAACAAATTTCATGAGTCCTTTTAGGAACTTCCATATAAAATTTTTGAGAATGTTGAAGCAAAGTTGTTAGTCTTTTTTTTTTTTTTTTTGTAAAATATCAAGCAAGACCATTTGACTTCAAACATTTGCATCACAGCAGTGATAATCATACTTTTAAAGCACATCACAATTTTCTTCATTGTATATCAACTCTTTATCCAAAAGCATTGAAATGAATTTGCCAAAATTACGCAAGTCATATATTAGTTAAAAAACATACTTAATATTCACAGGTCCATTACTTTCATGCAAATGTATCAAACTTCAAAATAGCATTTAAATTCTTAAAAAATGTAAACAATTATGTTTCAAAAAATCACTTGCAATCTGACAACTTTAATAACTGGGCTACCACAAATGACAACTTCAAACCCTATTAATGTAAAACAAAGCATTTAGAAACCATTTTCTTTTATATAAATATATATCTCAAAATCAAATTAGTAGTTTTTTTTTTTCCTTTAGAATAAAACTGATACTATTAAAAAGATTACATTCAAGCTTCAACTGCAGGATATGAAAAGGTTTGCACATCACATCCTAAATTCAAAAATAGTTGTGTAAAATGCAAAATAAAAATTTTAAAAAAATGAAATAAATATGAAGAAAGTAAATATAATTTTCAATTGTTTAAAACAAAATATAAAGTGCAGACTAAAATTTAAAACAAAAAAGAAATTAATCAAAGTACTTTTTCTAGAACTGGTGCCCAAAAAGGGGGATTTTTTTTCAAAAGGACCATAACCTAAGCCATCCAAAATACTATTTTTACAAAATTATACTAAAACACTACTACATACAACTCCCAACTCCAGAGATGATATGCTAAAAATCCATTCCATCAGTAAAGATGCAAACGAATTGCAATTAAGAGTTGACAGATCAAATAGTAAAGATCTTCTTAATCAAACATTGCACAAAACAAATTCTCATAGGAAGCACAGTTAAAATGGATTCATTGAAATAGATTTAAAACAGTAATGTCAAAAGAAGATGATTTTATTTTTAAAACAACATGATTGAGGCCTAAATGAAGCTTGTGCTAAAATGAAACATGCTGCTTCATTTAGAAAAATGGAAGAAAACCTTTCAGGCATTTTTAAAGAGCTTAACAAATATTTCCCAGGACCAATACAAAAAGCAATTTTACACACATAAAGCATTGCCAAAAACTTAAAAGTGGGAAAAGAGACAAGGTGTTTAAAAATATTCAGGACATAATATATTACCATGCAATGACAATGCAAAAGCAACAGTTTTGTCGGATTTCAAACACCTAATTTCTTATGAGATATATAGCATTCAAAAGTATACTTTTGTATAATGTATACTTGAAAGTAAGTAAAATAATTTATAAAAACATTCTATTAAAATTAGCAATAGAATTGCATTTTCATAAAAGTTGTCATTTTCATGGAATTGCCCATAGATAAAAATAGATTCAAATCTACGCATTGTCAAAGAATTTTTGGACAGATTACAAAAAAATGGAGTGGCTATTTTTAAATGTCACAATGTGCAACAAAACTTGACTTTTGGTTAAATGGAATATTCCGTGAATATAATAGAGAGTACTAATTAGTTACTAATGCAAGCATTATCCTCCCCCACCCATTGGCAGATAGATATCATACCAATCTCAGAGTCTATGGTCTTTTTATATCTCATCCCTACTGAATTTTGCTGGGTACAGTATTCTGATTAATAACACCAACCAATTTTTTAACTAATCAGTCAAGATGTGAAGCAGAAAACAGCAAACTGCAATGAAATCCATATCGCCTAATATTCTTGCCACAACATGCAATGAAATCGATTGTTATATGAACATACTACCATGGGGGGGGGGGAGCGTAAAAAATATTTGTGGCGGGCCCCGAAATTGCTGTGCATGACCCTGAACCCACAATAACTTTGTAAGTAAGTTAAGATATTTTGTTTTATTTCTTCAATTTATTTAAAAATAACTTAATGAAATGCAAAAATTTTCAGACAGCCTGCAATTTTCAAAAGGAAAAAAAAAAACTTAACTATATTTGTTTCTCTCTACATGTAACAGAAACAAAGATAAACATACATGCTTTACTTCCATATTCAGGTGGAATAAAATGCATATTCATCAGATCTTCTCTACAAGTTTTCACATGATGATGTATAGCTTCAGGTGCAACTAAAATGAATAGAACAAAAATTTTCATAATATGCAATCAATTACGGAGATAAAATTCATTTTAGCTAAATAGATAGTTTCAACCGAAATAGATAGGCTTGTAAAACATTAAAACTCACCAGATCCAATTTTAATAAGTCCATTATGTTGGATAAAAATAGTATCACAAGTAAGGTTTCCATGAACAATAGGAGGAGAACATGAATGCAAATAACTAAAAAGAAGTAAGAGGAAGATCTGTAAGATTGTAATACACAACATAAAATCAACAAAACACCCAAAACAATAGAAGTAGTAGTGTAGAAAATAATGAACATTTGTATTTGAAAACATACTTAAAGTACTGGAGATCATCTTAAAAAATTAAAGGAAATTAGTCCTATCTTCCAAGTAAATATCAATAAAGAAGAAAATAAAAACATTATTATAGGAGTAAATTTCAATGAAACACCTGCTTCCAATAAAAATCAAATTCCAATACATTAATACAGACGAATCTCGATAACTCAAAGCTTATAACTTGAATATTCCTTTATCTTGAAGACTTCATCGGGACCCAAACTCTTCAGACTGTTGTGGGAATTTCCCATAATTCAAACTATAAATAACTTGAATGTTTTAGCCAGTCCCTTAGGACTTCGAATTATTGAGTTATATTCTGATCAACTAGATGGCACATCACTGCTTATAAACATCTACTAATTTTCTCAATTCTTTCACAAATCTTCAAAATCCTAAATAATTTCTGGTCTGAGGATATTTTAATCTATGATTCACTCAAATCTGATCGTGCTTGACACTCTGAATGAAATCAAGATGAATTACACCGAAAGTGTGACTGGAATATAAAATTCAAGGAAAGAAACCATAAATATTGGAAACTTAAAACATTTGAGCAAATTTGGCAATTTAAGTATAAGATATTTTTTGTAGAATTTTTATTTGAATACCAACTTTCGTAGTAGGACGACTTTGAGCACTGTAAATATGAATCAAAAGCATATATTTTTGTGCAGAAGCAATGTACACTAATTAAGCATTAAACACTTTGAGCAAAAATGATAGGTTTAAAATTTTACAGAATATTCAAATGCTTTGAACAAAATTCACTTTACTTAAAACCAAATCATAATATTTTTAATAAAAATCAATAAACTTAAATAAAATCAAATTATCATGTATCTATACCGAATGCCAAATACTTTAAATGTTTTTTTTTTACTAAGCTTTGTATGTATCATCCAGCAATTATTTTCAATTTATTTATTAGTTACAATACATCTACTCTTGAAGGCTTGAACATTTATATGGACTATTAAACAAAGCAAAAATATATCTCTGGCACTGCTAAAAATATTTAACTGATAATAACATAAAGCTTCAAATTTATTCATCAATAAGAAACAAAAAATTTATTCACCTTAACGCAGATAAAATTTGAGAACACCAACGCTTCCATGCCTATAGTAAAAAAATTAGAAGATTTCAAGTAATCCTAACATTCAAGTATGATACATATTGTACTGATGAAAGTAAAATGCTTGATTACATAACTAAAGAAACAATTTCAAATACAAAATATTTTTAAAAAAAATAAAATAAAACTCATGAATATACCTGGATTGGCAATTTAATAACATTACGCTTAGTTTTTTTCAAGAACTGCTTTAAAGATCCACTAGACATGTATTCTGTAATAAAGATAACTCTCGGCTTTTCAGCTTCTTTGTCAATCCAATATTTATGGAGCTTTACGATATTAGCATGATTAAGTTGTGTCAAACTATCAAACACACCTCTAATTTTACTCTGGAAAAGAGAATCTGATAAATATTTCAACAAATTCATGTAAGTTTTAGAAATATAAAGAAAATAATAATGAATCAGTTACTATAGTGAAACAGAACCAAATTTTCAATAATAAATTTCATAAATAGTAACAATAGTACCTTATAAATTTGAACAGACAGCATGAAATATCCTACTGATGTTTAATGAATTATTTATGTGAATATCTAAAATGCTTAAGCATACTACATATTTGGTAAAACATAAAATGAAGAGGACAAATTTGAAGAACATCCAAGATTTACTCGAAACTTACTTTGCAAGTATACACTATTTTATTTACATTAGCTACTTATGTGAATGTCACCAGTGACGGATCTAGCCGATCATTTCAGGAGGGGCCATCCAAAATTTTTGAACCAACTCTCTAGAAATTTTATCAAAATGAAGTTTTAAAACTCAATTTTTGGCTATCTTTAGTGACATTAGATGAGGGGATGGATTTAGGAATCTCCCTCAAAAATGTATCAATATTGAAATTTCCAAATAATGTTTGAAAATTAGGAGCCTAAAAATGCATTTTAGACGATTTTTTATTGTGTTAAAAGAGATGTTAGGGTTCAGGGGGCTGACTCCAAAATACTTTTTGAAAATCAAGCTTAGAAACTGAAACATTCTATCGTTATATGTAGAGATATTAGGAGAGAGGTTAGATGCTCTTCTAATTTATCTGCTGTCGAGCCTAAAAATGCACCTTTAGGAAATGCTGACATTAAAACGAGAGTGAGGATGCTTGGAATCTCCCGTTCCTGGAAAATTTTTGCCATTGAGGCTCTAAAAATCCAATAATAAATTATTTTTGGACGTATTAGACAAAGGGGCGGAAGATTCGTACACCCTCCCACCAAAAAACTCATTTTAAAGTTATCATTACAATATTAATTGGGGGGGGGGGGGGTTGTTAAAAATTGTCTGCAATTAAAAACCCAAAAAAGACCATTTAAGTCGCTTTTTGGCAAGTTAAGGAAGAAGGGTTGGATAAGCTAATCTATGTTGGAACATTTTCCAAAGTCCCAAAATGCAGTTTTTTTAGTTATGTTTTGTGGCATTTGTGGAGGAGCATTGAAGATGAAGCTCTAACCCAGGATTGTTTGGAAGTTAAAGCCATAAAAACACATTTCGCTCTCTTTGGTCTCGTGAGCAACAGGTGTACTCTGAGGACAGCAGTAATTAGAGATCGCCTGAGTGCCTAAAGTTGGAATCAAGAAATGATGCAAATGATGGAGCAAAATTTTGGAAACAATATTTCTGTCTCAACGAAGACCTAAATTTATTTTAAAGTAAAACGTATGTGTTATTTGATGTAACATTTTCTTCCTTTCTTTTTCGTGTGAAAAAAATTCCTACAATCACAAGGCTTTTGGTAGTTGCCATGGCCACCTCTAGATATGCCCATACAAGCAGCCATCATGTGGCAGTGTTTTTATGACTATTCTGCATAAGAGAGAGAAAAAAATAGTATTTTAACAGAAGGCTCATTGTAAAAATATTGAGAAAAACGATTTTTTCTTCAAATAAATAGTTTTAAAGGATTGCATTTTTCAAAATGCAAGCATCAAACCAATAAAAATCGCAAATAAAAGAATTTATTAGAGTAAAATAATTTTAGAATAGCATTTTAACTGTTCAACACTATGAATATTATTAGCTGATATAATCACTGAAAATTTGGAGTAAGGGAAAAAAAGATTTTAGGTGAGGAGGTAAAACATAGAGCCAATACCGCATTTCTGATATTAACACACGAAAAGATACCACACTTTTGGTGATTAAATTGAACATAATTACCCATTTATAATGACAATTCAAGCCTTGGATGAGATAGGAGCACTTAAATGAAGCGCTTTCCAAGAGCAGCATACTGCCGAAGCAAAAAAAATTTTTTCTCTTCTTCCATTCTTCCTCCCGTTTATCTTCCCCCCCTCAAGTTGTTTATAAAAGGCACAAAAATTTAGAGCTTTATCCAGTTTTGAGTGGTATTTAATAGAAACATATCGGAAATGCAAAAACAGCTTTCTATCCCATGAAAACACAGAGGGATTTTCTTGAATTATTATTATCTTTCAGAAAATATATATTTAAGCTCTGAAACTGTAACCCATTAAAAACAAGTATTTTTACAACGTAATCACAAAGTACGAGCCTTTGAACTTTTTTGTTCAGATTTTATGACAACCTAAATTCCAAGAAAAAAATTCCTCGCCGTGCTTTTTCACGAGTTCACACGAGTGCTATAAAAAATCCAATGAGCTCAAATTTCCAAAAATACTTGAATGTATATTAACAGCCATTTGTACTTTAAGCACCTTAAATTTCAGGCTTCCAGTATGATAAAATCTTCTCTAAACTTAGTCTAAACTTGGCAATTCGGTACAAAGAGCTGATCCGCCATTTTGGATCAAATTTTTCAGAGATCCTAGATCTTCAGGGTTTGGATCTAGGAAGCTGAAAATTTGCATAGGTTAGTTTCAAAGGCACCTCTATACTTCTATAAAATAGTATCCAAATCGGAGATGGTCGAGCGGGGACCCCTAGGTCACTTGACGTTGACATGGAATGACTCTTCTATATTTGCAAGTAGTAAAAGTAAGTGAAATGGCAGAAAAAGGTCAACATTTTTTTATTCTTTTTTCTGAACGTTGTCCTGAAGTTAGATTCAATTTCAACCCCCCTCCCCCCCGGCTGAAAACAACGCAATTTGGATACCAGTCTTTATTTCATCAATTACATTTCTTTCGAGATTCCAAAAATTTTCTTTGCAACCATATTTTATGTCATATTTTTTCACATTAACTTTGTAATTACTTATAGAAATCTCGAACTAACTTATACAGCTGGGTGACACATTACAGCGGGTTATGTTTTAGGAGAGAATAAATAACAAAAATAATTATTTATCAACTATTAAAACAAATTTTGCAGGAGGCCGCTAAAACTCTAAGCACGCTCCTAGCCAGACCAAACATATTTGGACAGAATAGCTTCGACGGTTTCAACAGGCATATTTCCTGCGGAAATGATCGACAAGTCACCTGGAAAAATGTAATGTTCAATGGCCAACTCATGCAAATGGAATTCTATGCTTGTATGTTTCAATGGAATCTTCTTCTGAAAATTTAATAATTCTTGCAACATGTATCCAGTCCAGTCTGGTTTGCTATTAAAAGTTACCCTTTCTAAACATGGGGCGCAGCACTTGTTCAAACTCATCACTGCAACTAGATATTTATCCAATGAGTTAAAGGCAAAAATAGATCCTGTTGTCCAAAGAAACATTGTTTTCGTACATCCTGAAAATTAATTTATTGCAATGCTGAGAGACTCGGAACAGCACATCAGTGAATTGGCACCCCATTGGATTTTGGAAGCTAATAGTGTTCAGCAAAATAGACTCCGACTTTTTCAAATTCCTGTTGTTAAGTTTGATGCAGTATCTTACATTGATCTCATTGACTGGAAAAATGTATCTGATCCACCAATACTAAAATCAAATAAGAAAAGAAGATACCAGTGGAAAGTTGACTGGTAGTCCACGTACTACCGCCTTGACAGGTAGCTCAGCTTCAGGGCGAGATGTAAAGAAAGGTATGTTCTTTTCCTTGACAACGGTTTTTATGATTTCGAAATCGTCAGGGTTTTCCGGTTGAATATGTAGGGTGGCTCTTGTGACGGTTACATCAATGTGGTTTTTGGTGTTCTTTTGAAGTTCGTCCAGTAGGATAGTTGGTTCCTCTACTCTGACAATGCTTTTTTTGGTTTCCCAGGTTTTCTTTTCTTGGAGATTGGCTTGTTGGGATTCTCTGCCAGAGTCTTGGAAGGAGGGCAGTGATTTACACTAAGAGGCTTGAGAGAGTCAATTATTTAGAGAGTTTTGAAATGTTCTATTATATGCTACTCTAATTCAACCCATTTCATTTATTATTTTAGTAATTTATTCATTTAAAAATATTATTTTAATTGCTCCTTCATCCATGTAAAATGAACCAAAGAAACGTGGTTTGACACCTAGAGTCAGATTTTTATAAAATTTTGTATATTTGTTCTTTCTATGCATTTTAGAAAATATTTTAAATGTTTTTGGAAAATCTCAATCGGTTTATGTTCCGCAGAAATGCATAGCAACAGTGAAGTTTTAAAATGTGGGAAAAAAACTACTGTATGAAACAATTTTGATTTAGGGAAAAGTTCACGTTGACTGCTTGTGCATGCAATGCTTGAAGTACTTGCAGCACAGTTTTGGTCAAATGAGCCCCAAAGCAAGTATTCTGCTTTGGGGCTCATAAATTTGGGCAACCTTGACCTCCTATTAGTTTGGATGAGATTCTAATGTTTAAGCCTTATTATTGTCTAAATGGTAATATCTGAAAAACATTTCTTTCTGAAATCACGCATGCACCACAAAAAAATCAAGCATAGGAAGAGAGAGAACCTAAAACATACCTCTTGATACCTGAAACTTTTTCGTTCAGAAAATAAAACTTCATTCCAGACAACTTCAACACCTTCTTCAGAATCCATAGCAAGATAAGCTGCATCAATTCCAGGAATATCCCTTTGCTGAACCTACAAACAGTCACACCAATTAGTACAATGAAATTATTATGTTCCACAAACAAGAGAATGATCACAATACGAGTTTAAAATAATTTGTCTAAGAATGAGACAATGAAGCTGAGCTATGCTTTAACAGATTTCAGATACAAATGAATTAAATTGACAAGGTTGCCAGTAATGCTTAATAAAACAACATAACTATATGAGGGTAGGCAAGATTTTGCCATGGGCAGAAAGAACCATGAAAAAAGCAGCAGTTTTTATACCTGACAAAAACAAGTTTTTGCCAGTTGTTGGCAAAATAAGAATTTGAACTGACCACTTACAGACACCATTTTTCATTTTTTTTCCCTCTCAGTAAGTTAATAAAAAATAATAAACATACATTGATGAAATTTTAATTTTAGTTTATTTGCTTTCTTGTTTAAAATAAATATAATATTTATTTGCTTTAAAAGTAAAACATTTGGAAAATTTTTATCTTATATTTCGGAAACGTAGACACAATATTTATATTTTGTATTATGAAAAGATAAAAATTGTTCACTTATAATGTAAAGGTGATTGACCGTCTAAAAGAATTAGAGATATACCCATAGTTTTTTTGCCCTTCTAGATTAGCCAATAATCTCTCTTGATTATTGGCAGAATTGGGTGGCACAAGTGTCGTGGATAATAAAAATCGTGATTAAACCCCAAAAAGGCTAACAGGAGGGACAAATAAGGTATAAACTTTCCTTCCCGAAAAATTTAGCTGTATTGATGCATAATACTTTTTTCAAACAGTGAAAATACATACAGCACAGTTTATAAAAATATTTTTTATTTTTACACAACAGAACTTTACATCAATAAAGAACAAGCGTATGTACGATGAAAAAAGCACAATACATACAGAAATTAAAAAAAACAAAAACAACTGAATTTAGATTTACAATAGGGAAGTTGCAACCTATTAAATGTTCATATTTTGACTATTGGATATTGTTAATTGACCCTCAAAACTAAAAAATTCACCATCGCCGAATTTTAAAACACTGTGATTGATTTTTAATGAATTTTTAAAAATCCATGCGCAAAAGTGCGCTCTTCTGAAGCGTCACAGGGCACTAATGTGCAGCCTTCCGCTGAAGATCCCTTGTTTTTGCTACGGACAATTTTGAGCGTGCTGATATTTTTATTTTTTAGAAATAATCCTTTTGAACACAATATGGAGGCCGAATTCGTTAAAGCACAATCTAATAATCTTCCTCAAGTAACATCAATGATGGTATTTGAATATTTTCGAGAGGATGAGAGGTTTAATGTTCCAGAAACGTGAGGAGTTAAATGCGAGGAGGTAGGCCTTACGTTTCGCCCTCGAAGCCAACTGCACGTCCTTTGGCTTCTCTTGCGGCGGAAGAGCGCATCACGTCACTTCCTGTGCCATTTGATGTCACAAGCGCTTGAACTTTAAAAATTAATTTAAAAAAAACTACTTATCGTATCGCAAAAATTTTTTCACCTATGATGTTCATACATGTTACTCTATCATATAAAAATAAAATTGAAAAATCGAAAACTTCCCTATTCTTGGACAAAAAAAAAGTCATTGGTATTTGCCTTTTACTCTGAAAATACATGTTCCTTATTGTTGACTGAATTGCGAATAATTGGGAATTTCGGTAGTTACTTCAGATAGTACTAACTCTCCAGCAAAAGAGAAAAAAGGTGAAGGGAAAAAAAGTCCTAATATTTCACTATATAAATCAACGATAGTAGAACTCCAATTATCCGAATCAATTGAAACTGGACCCTAGTCAGATGGATAAAAACTCGGGTAGTTGGATTTACTCTGAAAATCCAGGATTCTTTTTCTCACTATATACCTATTTTTTGTGAAAGTATTGAATCAATATTATATTTTTGTGGAAGTTTTTTTTTTTATCAGCATCAGTTTTTTTTTTTTTTAAACCCACATTCTAATTTTTGTTGAAAAAAATTAGAGCAACTTTAAACGTTAGTTTGAAAAATGCAAATATCATATACTATTTTTTCTAACAAGTTTTTTTCTTGGAAGGGGGGAGGGGTGCTAAATACCTAAGAGGTAGGAAAAATAGAATTGTGTTATCAGCTCAATAGGATTTGTATTGTGTACAATTCAGGAAATCATCGGAAAAACGGCCCCCCAAAACTGATGCTAAGAGTTAATGTTAATACAATTTGGCAAAAAACAGCTAAAAATGAGTTGAAATACTACGAAAAAGTTGTTATCTAAGCGAGTTCATGTAAATCATCTTTTAGCATTTTATTGATGAGTAAACAGTGTTTTAAACAGAAAAAGTTTTCTATTTTAAAATGCGTATTTTTGTGAACTTTCGATTTTTTAATATTGTTTCTTGACTGTGCCAATTTTCAAAGTTAGTTTTGTGAAGCTGCAAATTTTGTTATTTGATTTTTGTGAAAGTACAGATTTTAAAATAAAAATGTTTTGAAGGTACCAAAAAATTGTAGTAAAATCAGCCTGTATTGGGCCCTGATAGTACAAGGAAAGAAGCTTTTAATTAATTAAATGAAAAGCAACACTTTTTCATGCTAAGCATTCTTATAAGTGCTGTGCATTAGAAGCCAATAATAGAACTGCCCTATGGGATGGCGACTCATCAACATCTTAATTTTGTAAACCCCCTCCCCCCCCCCCCCCCATGTGCGAAATAACATATACCGAAGATTTGTTAGTGTAATTCATGTAATACCTAGAGTAGCTTTCAGTAGCAAAGGACAATAGCATGCATACACAGAATCATTATTTTGCAAATTACAGTATGTTTCAGTTTTTTGGTTTTTTTTTTTTTTGAAATTCTGGAGTGACTCATATAATCAGCGATTTGGACCAACAGAGTTCATAGTTCAAGTTCTTCTATCAAAATTAAATAGCCTAAAGCATGCATTTTCTTTATAAATTTACTAATCATAAAGATATACAGTCAGTTCGTGATGACTCGAAGTCTGATAACTTGAAAATTACTATAATTCAAAGTTTTTATCAAGTCCCTATCCTATTGTCTTTAATTCTATGCTAATTATTCTCAATATCTCGAAGTTAATTTTATTTAACTCGAAGTTTTTTCAAAGATGACTCGAAATTTATTTCAGAAGAATAGAAAGAAAAAAAAACAAGAAACAAACAAGTGACTATGAGAGAAAAATTCATTCACCTTCAATAGCAATTCCTGCTTATTAGACTTCTAAAGCAAGGAGAACACCTGTTGAGTCAATGTGCGATTACACGTGCGGAAATAAGTATATAGCTTCTTGTCTTTTGATGTTCTCTACTTTTACACTTAGACATGCTGCTGGACTACGAATCTGCTTTTAAGCTGTCGAGTAGTCAACTCAACTGATTGTACCTTTATTCAAAAGCTGACCTAAGTTATGATGGGTTTTCCTTCATTCTTTAGTTTGATCATTTGCTGATAAGTTCCCAAGAGAGAGAGTGAAAAATTTGTCTTTACTATTAAAGATGTCTCAGCAAAAGCTAAAAACCTTAGTAGTAAACCCCATAAAGTAAATCTTATAAGAAAGATTTTTCAAAAGCGTTATGAATCTTTGAATTTGAAACAAATGAATATGTGTACCTTTCCTGAAGTAGAATCAGCTCTATTCAAGCAATGTCTACACATGAGTGAAATAACTACACAAGAGGTTTGTTGATGGAATTTAAGCAATATAAATTATCTGATAACTTTTATGTTATGAATCCATACTAATAAGATACAATTTGAGTAAGAACATTTTGTACAACATCAATGCAAAATTATTGAAGTAGAGTAAATTGTAAAAATGGAAATAAGTTTTAAAATAATAAATACTGCATACACTTGCGCAAGTGTTCTCTATTCCCCACCCCAAGAGCAAGAGCACACCTCATACAAATACTACAAAGCCCCCTCCTAAAAAAAAGGGAACCCCTCAAAACAACCTCACAAAAAATTTCAATGGTGCAGTCTGCGGCAAGACCTTCTCCCCCAATCCCCCCAAGGTAGGCAACTCTGTACTTACGTATAAGTCAAGAAATTACAAAAAATTTAAAAGTTTGGGTTGGATTTATATCCGGGCAGAATTTCCAAACAGTTCTTAGGAAAAAAACACTCAAAAACATGAACATTTTCCTGCTTTTAGTCCAGCCTTTTAAACAAAAGTTAATACTAACCCAATTTGCTATGATTTTACATGGTCTAATCGAGAAATAAAGACTAAATAATTAGGTTCAGTAAGACATTGACAATAATTGAAAAGTGCGTGAATTGCCATAATTTTCCCGACAGTTGGTCAAATGGAAATTATTTTCTTTTTTTCAAAGTACAGTAGAGTCTCAAAAATAGGAGGTAATTGGGGCTCACGCTAAAACTTAGATTACTGAAGACTCGGATTATACGGAGAATTTTTTGCAATTGAAACTTTTTGGATGCCATACAAATCCTTTCTACTTCTTCGTACACAGAAAGGAAGTATTGTCCTCACAAAAAAATTATTGCTCAAGTTTCAAAATGAATTTTAATTTTGTTTACTATTAAGGGATTTTTTTTTTCTTTTTTTTTTAGGATTGCCGTGAGTGTTTATGTTTGGAGAGCTGTAAGCAGATAAAATATGCATTTAACTATGCCCAAATCCATTTCAGACTTTCGTCGTGCAGACCCCACAGTACGGGGGGGGGGGGGAGCACGTCCTTAAAGAGCCCAACTGTCTAAGAAATTGTAAAAAATAAAAAACTAGCACTAAGACTTATTAACGTTGCAAATATACACTGCTGTCCTCTAGGGAGGGGCTCTACAGATTTTGTTGCACGGGAGCCCAAAATTTATAGATTCAGGCCTGTCGTTGTGGCATCTGAATGTATCTTGCAGAACACAAAAGCAGTAAACCATAAAGTTTAAAATTTTGTACATACAACTCGAGCGGCATCAAGTTGTGCATCTCTTTTTAATTGATCATGTTCCAAAACGGCTACATACTTCTTCTTTGTGGTAGAACAATGTCGATTTCAAGTCATTTTCATATCAAATTACGTTTTGTCTTCAAAGCATATCTCAATCCTCTCGATGAATATTTCATGCCACTTGGCAAGAGTTGATGACATTGACCTGTAAGTCCGTTTTTATTGTACGTAATTAAAAGCAAAATCTTTTGATTTTTAGGTTCAGTACAAATCATATTTTTACTATTAAATATGCCTCAAAATGTCAATGAAGCGCCTCGAATCAACCAGAACCTTGGACTTTTGAGACTTGGATTTTCGAGACTCTGCTGTAATGTAATATGCCACCCTCCCCTCCCCTATAGCAAAAAAATTTCTTGATATTAATTCAAAATAGAATAAATGAGTACAAAAATAATAGCTGCAAAAACCCTTTACAGAAATCAGAATCTCAGAAATGAATCTTTTTTGTACTTAAGTGTAAACAATCCCGTTTGTTCTATTCGGGGGGTCTGTCCAGGATTTTTCAGGGTCCGTTTGTCAAAAATCAACACATTTTATAAAAAATCTAATAACTGAAAAAACAAGTAATTTTGGCAAAAAAAAAAACGTAAAAAATAAATAAATAATATCAATTTTATAAAAACAAAATTTCAAAATTTAGACTGTATTCCTGATGGAGCAAACTGCGACATTGAAACTTTTAGGTGGGTGTTTTTGTGGTGTTCTTTCTCTTTTCTGTTGAGAATATTATTCTTGAGGATTTTCTTAGTATTGGGGGGGAGGGGGGAGGGCAGCATCGCTCTCTGGGAGATGGGCACCGCTCAAGTATCAATATTTAAACACCATTCCACATTAAGCTAAATTTTCCTGGAAATGATAATTGGAGATGTTATACGCATAGTATATTTATATATTAATTGAAACAAAATTCAGGCAGTGGTTCAGCATTTAACTGTTTGACACATGACAGTTAATAAGAGGTGTAGGTATAAAAGATTCCTGTTGAAGATATGGAAAAACTCGAGGTTAGTATGACAGCCGAAATGTTTAACAATGCATGTTGAGAAGTGTAATGCCAATTTGACATTAATTGGATAGAAAAATGTCAAACATCTTTTCAGCAGGCATGACTCATAGGAACACTTACAAAGTCAATTTTTAAAATTTAAATAGAAACAGTGGCTCAGAAAAATTTTTGTTGCATGTAAACTATATAATCCTATCAAACTGTATGCTATGATAGTAATGCATCAACTTATGTGCAATAAATTATCCATTGGTTTGTTAAAGTTGATCTTAGAGACCTTTAAAAAAAAAGTCTATCCATTTATTGAGGCAAACTACACACATCTTTCTAATTAGATTCATAATTTGAGTGAGAAATGAAAAAACTTTTAACATACATAACATTAAAAACTTTGTGTTACCAGACAAACTAATTTAAAATTGCAATACAACTCAGAACTTTTTCAAAAATAATCAAGGTAAAAACGTTAACAATGTATAGTTATAGATAAGGAAACTAATAAACAAGCTAGTTTACAACGAATGAAGAACAAATAAAATCACAAAGGAAATTAATGTAAACTAACTTCTAGAGCCTGTGCAATGCATTTAATAGGCGTCAAATTAAGAGAAATAGTTTCAGTGAATGTTCTTGAGTTTACATCAGAGTTTAAAAGTTTACATATGTTGTATAATAATGGACAAATACTTTAGCACAAAAAATTAGTTAGAAAGTATGTATATTTTTAATATCAAAATTTACGGACAGTTAAAGGTATCGTAACTCGATTTTTAAACAGAAATACTAATTTCTTAGTTAGAATACCTCTTCTCTTCTCTTGAGCCATCGACCACAAGGACTTTCTTCCAAATTTTCACTTTCATCTTCAGAATCATCTGCACTTTCTCGCTTACTTTTCGAACCCTTTTCACTATCACTAAAAATTTTAGCCATATCTCATATAAACTACGTATTTTGTCAGAGGTACTATTTAAAATAAATGTCATTTATTCATTTTAAATTAAAATAATCAAATATGATTCGCATCAGCTGCTCCAAACATGCCTTCCAACATCAAAAACACCGACAGGATTAAAAATAAAAAACAATCAGCCGATTTCTTCATTTCACTTCTTGATCAAATTGCGAAGAAGAATCCTATTCCTATTCCGTAGCCTACGAGGATGCAACGCTGCTCTTTTTGAAGAGCCTGTCATTTTCGACCGATTTCCGAAGCTGAAAGAGGATCAGAAATATAGTTCAGTTTGTGCCGATAGATGGGGCTTTTAGCGTTGCCAACAAACCGCACGATTGCATATGTTTGCGTGCTAAAATGCGGTTTTGCTTTCGCTTTGAATAGCAAATAATTGATAAAATTAAAGCTGAAAGGAAATATTGTTGGATACGTCAAAGTTCAGCTTCTAAGGTACTTCAATGAAAGAATGTCCCTCCAAATAATGTTCATAATAAGTTTTAAATAGTGCTTTAAATGAAATGTTTTATCGGACTCAACCCTGTTGCACATTTTTAATTACGTAAAATAAAAAAAACACATTTTAAATCGAACTGCATTATTACTATGGGCGTATCTAGAGGGCGGCAAGGGAGGGCAGCCACACCTTTAAATTGGAAAACATATTTTAAAATAAAGCATGAAATTTCAAAAAATTGATAATTGGCATTTGTTTCAATTTCTCAATTTTTTGATAATTTGGCTCAAGTGACCTGACTTTTAAAGTATAAATTTTTTTCTTCGGGAGCTAAAGCGAATATAGATAATTCCAACTGCGTATTTTAGTCATATTAATTGTAATTGGCATTCGAGGGGGGGGGGATTTTTAATTATTTTTTATTTATTTATTACTCTATTTTATTTTTTTTAATTTATTTAATTTTATTGTTTACATTTTATTTCATTTAACTTTTTAGTTTGCGTGTGTGTGCGGGTATATTGGGTATGTCATTGGCACAGAACTTTTCGAATAAAGTAATAATTATAATAATAATTAAAAATAAATAAGTAAGTAAATAAAAATATTCAAATAAATAAATAAATAAATAAACAGAAAAAAACATGAGCTACAAAATAGGGGATCGAGATTTTTTTTTTTTTTTTTTGAGTAGTGGGGGGGGGCACCCCTGATTGGCTTGGATTCTCACTAAAAATGAAAATTTCGATTATCAAGATAGGTCCGCTATTTCAGAGGGTAGGAGAAACTGAAAAGCAACTATAAAATCTCTTTACCAAATTAGCTGGATTATCGTCCCCTCCTGCCCCCCCTCAAAATTTAATGTTTTTAAAGAGGTGCAAATATTTTTTTATTTTAAATACATTTTAATTTTTGGAGTTTAAAGGAAAGCCTATGCCAACGCATAAGATGTGATGTTATTTAGCAATTTTATTCAGTACATATACATGGCCGCAGCTATCCCAACGCCCCCCCCCCCCCTACAGGACTGATGGAATTAGCTTCCCTATAAAATTATCCTCCTTCAAAATTAGAATGCTGGAACTGGCACCATGAGTGCCCCTTCATAGGCACTACTGACACAAACAGACCGCACCACTGTTTCTTTCTTTTTAGAGGGGGGGGAGTAATTTTAGAAGGTTTTCAATCTTATTTTATTGCTACTACAAAGCCCATCCGCCCAATACAGACCTCTCAACTGTTATGAAACACTCCCAAAGAACGAAGCTGTCCAAACCCTCTAAAATGACCATTCTAAAGCAAGAGGGTTATTAACGCAGACTGCCTCATTGATCTTATTTTTTTCCGGAGGAGGGGATGTGGGTAATTTTTGAAGGCTTTTTATTGTGCAATCTCAGTTATGAGCCCCAGTGGGCTCTCCTAACATATCCCACACTATATCTATCCCGCACTATCCAAATATTTTATCCTTTTTAGATAGTGCAAGATGAGCGGCTCTGATAAAAAGATGTATGACCTTGAGATAGTTCATTTCTGTGTGGAAAAAGATAGGAGTGTCACGATGGTGACTCCTGGCAGAAATTGCTCGAGGGGGGAGGGATTTTAAAAATCTCATTTGGGGGGGGTCTCGTTACCAGGTCGTGCTCCATAGCATTTGAGAGTCATCCTGGGGAAATACTTCTAGTTTGGGTGCACACGGGGGTACAAGTTTTACAAGTTTTTCCCCTGAAATTGACAGGGGGTAATTTGGGTAGTCTTGTCGGGGGATACGAGAAAGCAGTTTGCTTTTCCTTATCCTCCATTCAGCTCAGAAATCTAATTAAAAAAAAAAATCCTATTGCATTAAATTTGGCTTTCGACAGTCAATCATCGCTTTCTATGGTCGAAGATTACGAGGACATACAAAACAGTTTAATACACTATAATTCATAATTTAAGTAGCATTTTTGAGTTTCAGATATTTTTTAACCATATTCTATACCAGCCAGCGGTCCGTCCCCAACCTTTTTATACCAAAGGGCATATGCTAACATGCTGGTCGCACGCAGGGCCTGATTACTGAATAGACTGACTAACTATAGAGCCCTCACTTTTTAGGGGCCTCCAAATGCCTTAAACTGCTTCAGCCAACGACAAAAATCGTGAGGTTTAGACTTAAATACAAAAGGGCCTCGAAAGAGCGTTTGACCTAGGTTCCAGATAACTTAATCGGGCACTGCGCACCCAGGACTGCTCACCCCCTCTAAGAGAAGGGCACACACCTCCTAAATATCACAAAGGACCCCCCTCCCCAAAGCAAGAGCCCCTTCCCAAATTAGAAAAATATCCATCAGAGCACCCCCGACCCTCAAATTTTTAATGGTGCAGTCTGCGCCGTGACCCCCCTTTTCTAGGTGGGCACCCCTGGGCCGCACGGCGGGCACCATATTATTCTTTTTTTAAAGATGTTATTAAGAAGTTGGACATAGCTAATAGTACATACGCAGTGTATAAAAAGATAAATTTTAAGGTAAATTTTCTCAAATGCGTTTCGAAAAAAATCTTATATGTAAAATAAGTTTATACTAAATAATGAAAGAAAACTATACGAAGTCGTTGCAGGAAAATGAATTGCAGTTCAAAGTCAATATAAGTTTCGGAACTTCATTTTATTGGTCATCATGGGCGCAGCTAGAAGGGGTAAGGACAAGGGAGGGCAGCTGTCCCCCCCATCCAAAATAAAAATTGTTTAAGGCTACAATGGAGTCTTAAAATGAGAAAAATCGACCAAAATTTGAACTGTGGCACTAGCGCAGCCAGAAATACCTTCTGGAGGGTTTTTTTTTTTTTTTTTTGATCAAAATACTTTCTGGAGGGTTTTTTCTTAATGACTATCTGAAAAGGCATAAGCAAGTGCTTGTATTTTATGGCTCTGATAAAAAGACGCATGCCCTTGAGAGAGTTCATTTCTGTGTGGAAAGAAAAGAGGAGTCGTGGAGAATGGGACTCCTGGCAGAGACTGCGCCATTGATATAAAAAGGGGGAGGGGATTTTAGGAGATTTTAAAATGGTTTTTTTGGGGGGGAGTCTCGTTAACGGGGCGTGCTTTTTGCATTTTAAGGTGTGTGCCTTCATCCTAAGGGGGGGGGGGATATATCTCGTTTGGGTTCAAACGTGGGTACAATGGTAGTCTTTTTCACAAAAATTGATAGGGGGATATTATAGATTTTTTTTTTAATTTCATTTTGAGGAGTCTTGTCATTGGAGGCGCTCCTTAGCGTTCGAAGGGGCGATACGTTGCCCATCCACGTAAGAACGATGACGCACCCTTACCATTGCACGGAGCTCCCTCCACCCCCCAAAAGGGGACTGCATGAAACGAGATCGAAAACCTTCTTCAATTGCTCCCCCCCCCTGAAATTTTCAATGTTCTCATGCTACAACTACCCTCTCTCCTCATTGACACCCAGACATAACTATCTGAAAAATCATAAGCAAGAGCTTGTATTTTATGGCTCTGATAAAAAGATGCATGACCTTGAGAGAATTCATTTCAGTGTGGAACAAAGCAGACAGCGAAACTCAAAGCGGGACGGAGGGAATCCAGGTTAAGACAGTTAATGAGATTAAATCATGTGCCATGAGATCAAATAAAATTCTTAAACTACCTCCTAAAAATTTCAGCAGTCTGCACCAGGAACCCCCCCCCCCCCCCACTCCCCCTGTTTCTTTTCACATTGAAATTAATTCTCTAAAGGTCAAACATATTTTTACCACAGTCTTACAATTATGCTTCTTCGGATTGCTATACACGTCAAGAGTGACCACAAGTGGGGGGGGGGGGGGTCATAACGTAGCCTGTACAATCAACAATTTCTGGGGGGGTGGTAAAAAAGGTTTTTTGATCTAATTTTGTTGAATCTCACAATTGTAAGAAAATGCCATCTAAATGGGGGCGGGGGGGGGGGAATCAAAAGTTTTAAAAGGTTTTTTTGTTTTAATTTATTTATTTTTTATTTAAATTATTTTTTTAAACTGTTTATACTTTTTTTATTCAGTTAGTTTGTGTGTCTGTGTATGTCATTTGCGTAGCACAGAATTTTTCTAATAAAATAATAATAATTAAAAATAAATGATCATAAAATATTTTTTTAAAACTAATTTATTTAAGAAAAGAGCAAAAATACGAAAGGAAAAAGGGTCGAGAATATTTTTTTGGGGGGGAGGGGGCACCCCTGGATTTCATATGTTAAAAGAAAACTGCTTTCAGAAAGTTAGGTTTTAGCATCTAATGAAACCAAAAAAAAAAAATCGTATTAAAAGTATAAAAATACATTTGGCAAAAACAAAATGTTATTTGGTAAATGCACCGAGAAGAGTAAAAGAAGTTTTTAACGAAAACTTACGAAAAACAAGGACATTCTTTGTGTTTGAAATTATTACTTTAATTCTCTGACCGAAACTTATCTCATTTTCGAGGCTTGTTTTCCTCGCGCTATTGTGACTCAAAGGATAATATTTTTCATTTCCAGGTGTTGAGAGATTAACCTAGGTTGCCTTAAATGCTTGAAAGTTGAAAATTTGAAAAAGTATGCATATTATAGCAAGATAATCAATAAGTTTGACAGTCCAAAACACATTGTGTTTACCTGTCAGAGAGCTTTGTTGGCCTCGCTATGAGCGCCATCTAGGGGCGAAATTACCTGCCCCTGTCCCTCGCTTTCGAAGGGAAAATAACAGGCTCTTCAAGCAACAGCACAGATTCTCGTAGGCTACGCCTATTCAGAGTCACAACTGACTACAACTGTATTTATGTCGAGGACTGCATACTAAGTACCTTGCCTCCATTATTTTATATACAGATAGGTGGCAGCACCATCACCGGATCGAACAGTTAATGAGAATTTAGAACTAGTCCAAGAGCTAATAACTACCTGGTGCTAGCACCCCCAGAGGTATCGATTCACTTGGAGGACATTGAGACCACGAGCATATTTAACGTCGCCCAGTCCCCTTTAATGACGACGGTGGGTCTTCGACCATCGAGGTTCGAACTCAGGACCCTCCGGCCCCGAATCCGACACTCTACCGATCGGGCTACCACGGCCCCTGCGAAGAAGAAAAACAGTTATTTCGGAAATAAAATAAAAAAATCTTTGTTGTTTAAGAATGTCGGTAAAATGAAAGTTAAAATACTTTTTGCGTTTAAGCACTCATAATTTCAATTACAATATAATGAAAATAAAGTGAGACTCCGAAGGAAATTGGCTATCCCGCATTTTAATTTAGGGCGTGGAGACCAAATTTTCTGCATTCTGTCCCCACTTTTTCGATACTTTCCGCTTCGATACTTTGATAACTAAATATACATATATATATATTTAATGCTAATGTAGTGACACATCGAAATAAGTCTGCTTCTTTTTTATCGCTTCACACCTATTATATTCGTTTGAATTACATATAACCTTTTAACTTTCCCAAACATGAAGTACGAATTCTCGTGAGCTCCTGCATGTAAGTAAAGTCCTGATTTACAGCTTTTACTTTTTAAAATGAAGCATAAATATGGCATTTTTCAGAGCAAGTATTGATTCATATGCAACAAAATGTTAGTATCAATGGTTATGGTTGCAGTCGTTTATTTTGAAACTTTATTCAGTGAAAAAGCAAGGGTGGAAAAAGAAGTCGTCTGCTACAGGGGTGTAAACGGAACGCCTTGATAAACGTTCCACGTTCAGTAGTTTTTGATCGGGCATAATGTCATTTCGGAATATTTCAAGATAAAGTAACTCATTTTAATTTTATTTGAAAATCCTATATTCAATACCAGTGAGAGGGGAACCTCATACTAAAATGATTCTATCGAGCCAGAACACACATAAATACTCAAAGTATTTTTAAATTTTCAAATAGCATTGGAAAACAGGGACAAGGAAAGAAAATTATGAACCAAAAATTGTTGTTATCATGACTTGATGCTTATTTTATGAATTTCACCTATTTTCCAGAAACCTATTTATGAATTTTCGCCTCAAAATTTGTGGAATTGTGACTTATTGTGTTTTTTTTTTTTTAACATTAAACAAAACAACGGGCCACATAGGTCAGCTTTGCCGGCCACATTTGGCTCGCGGGTTGCGCACCACTGTTCTATACAAAACAGATTAATTTAACGCTGTTCAAATCTGAATCCTTCCTAAAATTAGACTTGCCAAAAAGGGTACACACAAAGGAGGTTTACAAAAGAGTACACACCTTTGGCTGCTTTTTAGAGTGTTTTATAGGACAGTGCTCAATTATAGGCTCTTATAGGCTCAATGCTACAAACACAGGGTGACTAGTAATTAACACGTTGAAAATAAATCTCAATTTTTCAAAAACTTTTTCTCGCATCCAGGTCCAAAATTGGCGGTTAGATTCAGTGCGTTGAAATATTTTTTTTTTTTTTTTTTGCTCCGTCTCATTGAGTTGGCTTTTATTGTTTATTTTTGAGTGAAAATATCGAGGCGTTTTTAAGCGCATTTTCAATGCTAGAACGTATTATTCGAACAACAACAGCCCAATTGTGACTCAAAGAAAGTTTGGGACTAAGTTTCTAAGACACTGAACAGACGCACTTCTGAATGATTTGTGAAAATTTTGGGAAATCAGTTCATTCCAGCAATTTAAAGCGAGCTGGATTTCAAAAGCACGTGACTCATGTAAGACGGCGCACCACCTCATCGTTCCAATGACGTGTTTAATCTGCTTGAAGAACACTTTAATGAGCGGATTTTGGCTTTTGGGTACACTGTTAAAAGCAGGGGTTCCAGACGAGTGAAAATATTCCCTCTAAGGTGAAAGCATAGTGCCTGAAGGTGCATCACAGGCTAGAAAATAGAGCAGAGGAGCCAGAACACCATGCAATCGCAGAAAGACTCATTGCGCATGCGCTTTTTGCCTTAGACATACATTCAACCACCTCAATATGGCGGACAAATGATGATTGCGTTTGTGTGTCTTTCACATTGAATGAAGTACACTATTGGATTAAAACCCAACTTTTCTAGGATTAATTATCCGAAATTACAAGTAAGTACAGCTTTTGATCACTTTGTAGCTTTTAGGGCTTTCAAACATAGTTAAGTGTTTAAAAGTGCATTTATTGCTTTTCACAGTAACCGTTAGTCTTCTAGTTCTCGTTTACTGTTACTATCGTGAAATTTCCATCATTCAAAACGCTACTAAAAATATCTGTCATTATTTTCTTGAATACTCGATAAGCAGCTTTTATTAGTCACCAAAATAACCTTAATAAAAATGTTTCTTGTGCTTCGTAGATTATAACATAAAGATAGCGAAAAAAAAAATCTCTCTCAGTCTAGCCCTTTTTTTTTTTTGCTTTTTCATTCAAGTGTTATTAGAATCATTTCCTGTTAGCAGTCCTCGAAAGCGTTAGAACTTTCTTTTGGTTTTTTTATTTAACTGTTGAAAAACTTTATGTGCAGTTTCTTTTGTTACTCTTGATTAACGTTTATGAAACGATTTTGTTTTTCCGTAATTGTAATATCCCTGAATATTTTTGGCTCATCATTTAAATAATCCATAAGTACAGCTATGCTTCATTTTCGGAATACGTCAAGTTTTAGTAAATGTATAATTTCTCACATGTTTTAAATAATTACTCGTTTTTAAATTATAACGTATTTGTGACAGATCTTTGATACAAGTGAAGGGGTAGATATTTATTGTTTTATTAATTTTTAACATTACTTTTTGTAAAAAAAAAAAAAACATCAGAACCCTGAATTTTTTCACATGTTTTTTAACGACCCCAGAGTTATTATTCATATTATTTATTTTATGATTCTTTAAGAAAACGATAAAGATTTCACCGGTCCGCAAAGTTTTTCATTTGCTTTTACCGCGCCCGTGGGTCAAAAGAGGTTGAGAAACACTGAGTTAGAGCACGATCAGATGAATTAACGCTATGAGCACTTCTTAACTATGTTGAAAACTCTGAAATATGATCAAATGCTGTAATTACATGTCTTAATCATTTCCAATACCGAGTTCAATGTGAAAAATGTCCAAAACGTAGAATATCATAGATCAAAACAAAACTAAAAAAAAAAAAAAGGTACACAACTGTATTCAAAAACGCACACAATACGGGGGAGGGGGGAGGAGGATCTATAGTAAGGGTGCCATTTCTCTCTCCGAAGGTTCCTTTTTTTCACTCCGGCTGTCTAGTTTTTAAAAGGTGCCTGTTTTTCACCCAATTTAGAGGTGCGATTTCGGCTCCGTATTGGGTGCCGCTGGTGAACAAGCGTTTCTCCCCTGAAAGGTGCCGAATGCATCCTGTAGTTTTAACAGTGTACCCGAAATCTAAAAATATGGGAATTAATTGGGCATCCTATTCTCCTGACTTGAACACCTGCGATTCATTTTTGTGGGGTCATATCAAAGTCAAATTTTACGCTAGAAACCCTAAAACAATCAAAGAACTGTAAACTGCGACTCAGGCTTTATTGAAGGCATTGAAACTTCGAGTGATGCAGAATTTCGCCATTCGTTTGCGCCATATTATAGCTAGAGATGAAATACACATTGAACGTCTCAAACAAATTCCCATGTGTTGTACTTTGTTTTAGAATTTAAATAGAATTTTTTGAATCAGTAGTTTTCGATAAATTAATATTTAATATCAGCGCGTTAATTACTGGTCACCCTGTAAATGGTTACTAATTATGAACCTAAAACAGGGATAGTAAAAAATGACATAAGCAGATAAAATTTGAACATTTCACACTTTAGATGTAAATACAGTAGACTCTCGTTTTACGCGAGGGTTACTTTCCACGGAAATGCCGCGTAAATTAAAACCACGTAAATTGAGATCTAATAGCAGTGTTAAAATAGGGGTTAGGTTCTGCAGATAAAAAAATACTTCATTCTAGTTATGACTAATTGTATTATTAGTTTAATGTGTACTTATATCGATTTCTATGCACAACACGCATGAAGAAAACATAAATTAATTTCTTGCTGTGTTTATAAAAAGGAGATGGCTATGATAGTCTTTTGGCAGTCATTAAGAATTTTTCTCTGTAGCTCTTTGCGGAGCATTAACGCATCCATAATCACTTTCGTCATTTCCATGATAGAATCTTCCTTCACTAACAAATCAGAAAGATCATTTCTATTGTCAAGGAATGACTCAAAATTTTCAATGTGAACGTTTTTGTTTGTGTGTCACCAATGTCGGTATCCTCGTGGGTTTTGTCCTCCTTTGTCACTCCTAAAAGCTCTTCTTCCAATGAGTTGTGAACTGTGTGAGTTTAATAACTTTATTTCTGGAAAGAGCTCTGTAACCAATCGCATAAAATGTCTCTAGTGGCCCAAGCTCGACTATCAGCACGCCAAAATGCAGTTTATTACGTGTAATATGCAATCTTTAGGAATTTGGATTTTGAAAGAGGGGAAATTTTTATCTGTCTGCATTGCCACATCCGCGTGAAACCGAATCTCATCTGGGTAAAATAAATTAAAGTTGTCAAATCTGAATCGCGTATAATCGAAACCGTGTAAAATAAACCCGCGTAAAACCGAAAGTCTACTGTATTTGAAATTTATTTTGGTTGGAAAAACACTTTGATTGAGGAATAAAATTTGAACAATATTTAGATATACTTTTCATTTTATAGGACTTTTTAGACAGCTTTCTTACTTCCTTTTACAATAAAGGAAGTATTGCATTCGCGCAAAAAATTTCACTCAAAAATCGGCCTTAATTTCCATTTTTCTCACCCCTGAATGAATGTTGAGTTTTCTTTTCGACCCGACCACACGTGGATATATACCTAGGAACCTACAGACACCCGAAAAATCCATTTTGACGACCTCCGAGTTAATTACAACGAATTTTCTCCGTGACGTCCGTATGTACGTATGTATGTACGTATGTGTATGTGTGTATGTATCTCGCATAACTCAAAAACGATGTGTCTTAGAAAGTTGAAATTTGGTACGTAGACTCCTAGTGAGGCCTAGTTGTGCACCTTTCCTTTTCGTTACATTCGGATGTTTCTGAGGGGGTCTTTTGCCCCTTTTTGGGGGGAAATCAATGTTAATTTCGATGTAAACTCAAGTGGTGTTATAATTTGTCGCACACTTGGCGATATATCGCCAGTCTTTTGGTCGCCAAGTCTTGTCGCCAACTTGGCGACAAATTTGGCGTTTTTTTTTGTTTTTTTAATTTGGTTTCAATTTGCTACTGTTGGTGATATTTAGAAAGTAAACAATTCAATCACATTAAAATTGCCAATAACGGGGAAATGACATTAATTGGAGTAAAAGGAAGTCATGTCACACATCAGCTCGTTTGGTTTAATCTTCTTGTAAAAATCCTCACAACCTGATCCGGTAATTATTTTACAAGTCAATGTTTCAAATGATAAAGTAATTATCCAAAACAATCCTTTAAAGTTAATTATTTTAAAACCTTTTTTGGTCATTTGTAATCAAATTACTTTTTTCCGGCGACTGATTTTGTTTTTGTTTGATTTTGTCTGAAAACCGGGACTGTCCCGGTCAAATAGGGATGTTTGACAAGCCTACCTAAAATGGACATTAAAAAACATATGCATCAATAAACCATTAATAAATAATATTATTTGAAAACGATAAGGATGCCAAATTGAATTACTTATTAAGTTTTTTTGGTATTTGACATTGTTGGGCCTCCATGTTTCTATGGCAAAACTTCGCTTCTTATGGCGGAGATCGTGGGTTCAATTCTCGCCGGTGCCCGGGTATTATTTCTTCTCAATATGATGTAAATCTTTCTTGCGTTGTGGTTGTCTGTTGTCTTATCTGTGAATAAATAATGAAGTCCAACCTCTCCAGGCAGTGGCACAAATTTTTCCGCAGTATTTATTAACTACGCACACGAAAATAACAACAGCATTTGGAATTTTTTAATTTCAGTTTCATTTATCGTTATCATCTGCCCCCCTCCCCCTCAATTGTAAAAAAAAATATATACTGCATCAACTTCTAAACGAATAGATACGTTTGGTTCAAGTAACTTTGTGCGTGATTTAGAAAATGTGCATTTGCTTCTTTGGAAGCACATTGAAAGGGAAAATTATTGTTGTTCAGTTGGGTTACTGTCGTAATAGTGCTATGTAGGTAACGTAAAGTTATGTAGCGTCAAACACATTTCCTTTTTTCCACAAACTCATCTCAAAAAGGTTTCTTTCTTTTGAAAAGTTTGCTTAAGCACAACCCACCCCATCAAATATTTAAGTTGCTAAAATATCTAATTTTATTAATAATAGCTAAAACTAGGGTTTAAGGGTTTTAGTCTCTTTCTACTTTTGGAGGGTGCTGTATAACACATTTAAAGGGTGCCATCTTTTTGGGGGAGAAGTACCTTTAGCTAAGGTATTTGAATATTAAGACATGCAATAGAGATCAGTCATCGACCATCTCGATAAATGTTCCAGCAATTCATTCTAATAATCATAGATAAAGCAGTGGTGCCCACTAAGGCGTCAGGGGGGGGGGGGGGGTCATGAAGCAGCGTGCGCAGTTAAAATTTTATAAGGTGCTTTTGTAAGGGATTTTCTCCATAGACATGGGAACCGGTTCGCTCTCGCTCACTTAACTAGATGGATCAGCCTACCGACAGTTCGGAGGGGAAAATGATTCTCGGAGTAGACTCGGCCGCCTTGTGAGGGCAAACATATTGGTGGTTGAACAGCATTTGCTTCGTTTCTAGAGTTTTTCAGGTAGATGCAACTCAATCATGCCGACTTCGTGTTCAGCCTTTAAGTGTACGAATAGAGCAAAGAAAGGAAGCAATGTATCTTTCTACAGATAAGAGTGAGTTTTATTTAGAAGCGTAGAACTTTAGTTTGAGCTACTACAATGTTAAATAATCAACAGGAGTAAAATATTTTAACGCATACTGCTCTATTTGATAGGAAAAATAAAGGAGGGTTGACGAAACCGACTAAGGATAGTGTAAAAATTTGCTCAGAAACAGAAAAGTGTATCCGTAAGTATATTAAAAAAGGTTTACCAAAATGTGTGTGGTCAAAATAAGAACCCAAAGTTGTCAATTTAGTGCTAGCCAATTTTACTTGCATTTCATTATTTAAAGAGATCAATCATGGCAATGATGATAAAGATAGGGAGCATACACTTCAACTAATAAAATTACTTGCAAACCAATATATGTTAAAACTAGATGTCACCATATTTCTAAGAATCTCAACTGTAAGCGTAGTAGCATCAGACAAAAATTAACAAAAACCATACTTTTTAATACGGTTAAATTATCCGTTAAGTATAAAATAGCATAAATAAACTTATACCAAACAGCATTTTATTTTAATTTTGCTTTAAGAAAACATGAACAATTAACAAGTTAACATATAATCTGATTACGTATAGTTTTATGCAATTTACTAGCTTTTAGAACAATATAAGGATAACTAAGCTTCAACTTTAAGTTTCAAAGATACTAGGGAAACCATACGATAGTAATAACGAAAAAATATTGATGATTTAGTAGCAATGGAAAGAGCTAAGTACAGCATGTGTCTATATTCGTAAATTTTTTGCCTTCGTGTCTCCGCAACCGAAATATAAAGTTTGTAGGTTTCTCGTAATTTTAAGAAAAGTTTAAATTTATAAAGTTTCAGTGAGAAATGGATAACATTTTTCACACTCATGCAGGCAGATACCGCTCGAAAACTAAAGTCTTTTGTATTTTCAAGGACATAAAACTTTTAGATCAATCAAAATTAGCGTTGAAAAGTTGTCACCATTAAAAACTGCACATAATAGAGAATTAATAGCATTCAATTTTCAGTTTTATCAACAATTTAGTTGCAAGTGTTACATATTATTTTATTTCATAATATTTGTTATTGATTCTGATCCAAAACTGGATGTGAGATTTACAAATCTATGTACCTTATGCCATTTTTGTTCAATAAAAATATTTTGTGAATTTTACTTCTTGCAATTTAAAGTACACATTCTGATTATGAGTAATAAACATGTTATCATGACTTTAAAAGCCATTCAATATCAATTTTGATTTCTTAAATTAATAATTTATTACTAACCAAAAGTACATATAAATTTACCAATGAATTGAAAATTTTATGCAGTAAACTTCACAGATATATCCGAGTTAATTTAAAATCCTTTTATTTGAAAATATGCGAGAATTCACACAAGATACGAGATGCAGCCTAAAAAATCCTCGTAGTGATTAAAACTGACTTATCCGTTACCCGAAAATTAATTTTTCGTTAAAGACAAAAGTATACTTTAATGTTTCGCATAATTCCGAATGACGAATGAGTTACAAATTAAGAAGATGCGAAATCTATTTTCTGTTTTGAAATTACCTCCAGTAGTTAATTTCGAACAGAAAAATGATTTTGAGGTTTTTTTTTTTTTTTTTTTTTAATTATTAAAATAAAAAAAAAATCTTTCATGAAAGTACTATTTTAAACAGAAAAATCCCAGAAAATTGCGGAAAACGAACCGATAGTAAGCTTATGTGATGCGCGGTGGAAAGTTCTTGCCCTACAAATGGCGGACGATCGTTGGTTGAAAAGGAATCTCTTTCTACCACAGGATGATCCATCTAGTTAAGAGAACGCGAGCGAACCGTTTTCCATGTCTACGATTTTCTCCCTTTTGCGGAGTCCTTTTTCATTGGAGGGGGGGGGGGTTCTCTATAGCATTTAGGGGGTGTCATCGTATTTTCTGGGGAAGTTCCCTTAGTTAAGCTAACTGTTGAGACGCGCAATAGAGACCAACCATCTCGATAACTATTCCTGCAATTTATTCTAATAAAAACAGCAAAAGCATAGGTATATGTGCCATACAAAGTTGGGATGGGAGGGGGATTGTGAAGCAGACTGCGCAGTTAAAATTTCTAAGGCAAATTTTCTAAAAGGGGTTTTAGTCTCATTCGCGGGAGTCTCTTTCTATTTGGGGGGGGGGCTCTATAACATTTGGGAAGGGAGTAGCCCTAGCTAAAGCAACAGAATATTAAGACATGCGAAGGAGATCAGTCATCATGCTTCCAGCAGTGTATAGCTAAAGCAGTGGTGTTCCATAAAGGTCTGGGGGAGGGTCATGAAGCAATTGCACAGTTGAAAGTTTCAAGTTTTTTTTTAAAGAGAGTTTTGTCTCTTTTTGGGGAGTCTCTTTCTGATCGGGGAGGGGGGGTTGCTCTTTAGGGGACGCTGTCAGTTTGGGAGCTGTGGACACCCCTGGTTAAAGTATCTGTATATTAAAACTAAAATATAGTTTGGCGATCATCAACTTCGAGAAATAACGCTTTCAGCGAGTATAAATAGCTAAGACCCACGAGGGTGGGGTGAACTGTGGCGTAGGTAATGTATATTTGTGCCAGTGGATGCAGTATTTCCCCTTGTAAGTGTATGTTTTTATATTTTATCGTTACCTAAATGTATGTTTGTACAATGCAGTGGTTATAGTGTGTAGACATCACGGATTAAAATATATGGTAAAAAGAACGCGTGATGGTGTTTTTATAGGTTATGTGTGATTTTGTCACTTCCCTTGTGTCATTTCTCTGGCAGTTTTTGTGCCAGTAGTGTCACCCCCTGACAGCGCATTTTCAACTGGTGGCTATAAAACTCAAGACAGTTCATACATCTTCTGGCCAACATCTTTACAAGTATAACGAGCTGATGTGCATCAAATGACTTCCTTTTACACCAATTAATGTTATTTTCCCATTATTGCAATTTTAATGTGATTCAATAGGGTCATTCCATACAGATTCAACGGATGAGTGCGCTCGACCATTTTTAATTTTTTTTGAAACTCATATCCCAAAAGATGCTTATGAATGATGTTTAAAACCACTTTTATTTTTTTTCTAACCTTAACCCTTGACTTTTTAGAGGTCATCAAAAGTCATTTTCGCAGTCAAAAATGGAAGCTTTAGACCTTTGCATTTTGGCCAAAATCTATTTGAATTACATTTATGGCAGTTAATTTTACGCTTTGATGTTAAAGTGCATAAGATGATAGTCTTACATGCTGAGTTACGAGGCTATAACTTAATAATTAAAATAATGGCAACAGGTTAAATTTCAAGGTCAAATGTAAAATTTTCACTCATTTCAAAGGGTCATAACTCGCTTAGGGGATAAAAACACACAGGGAAATATGGCAAAAACTAATCACTGGAGTCACATTAATGAGAAAATATAGCTGTAATGTGTATTTGTTTACCCTTTATAAATTACAGCCCTTCAAAGATCAGAAAATTGAGAAAAATGACATTTTTAGACCCCTGTAAATCAAAAGGGGATGGAATTAAAATTGAAATTTCTTGACCAATTGAATATTCCAGTCAAGTACTATACATGTTATATATATTGTTTTGTGTATTTGGTTTGTAAAAAAGATACAAGTCTTTGAAATTGAGCAATTTTGCTAGTGAATTTACGCACTAAAACAGAAATAAAAAGTGTGAGAACTTTATTGCACTTCTTAAATGGCCTATATAATATATTATACTGGAAAACGATATTTTAAGTATAAAATTAATTATCTTAATTTGATAACTTATAAATATTTGGACATAAATGAGTAGTTCATACATGATTGACAGCTTAAGTAGTTCATTTATAGACTACCTCACACACACAAATTTCAATACATACAAACATACGCTCTGTACATTAACTTATGTAACTTGCCTAAACACGTGCAAAAGCATATCTACATACTTAAAAGGAATAAAAAGGTGCGTTTTTTATTCTTGCTTCAGCGTAGTTTTAAGAAAATGAACTCACACAGTAGTACTATAGTTCTGGTGGTGACACAGCGTATGGCGTACTGAAATACTTTACTCAAATACACAACAAAATAGAAAGACCTTTCTTAATTTATGTAATCACGAAACGGATGTCAACTTGAGAGCTGAATGGCATTGCTATGCAATATCACACGGTTATGGACATTGTAACAGAATCAGAAGAACCGTAAAAAGAATTGATACTACTAAGACTAGTTTGCAAAGAACTACTAGAAGCCACATTTTAATTCCTACAGAAATGCATACCTTCTGCATTTTTGCTACTAAACATTGCATGTATCCTTGTGAGCATTCAGTATATTAAACTAGCTAAAAAATGCTGCCAGAAAGGTTTGACTCCGCAAATAAAATTCCCAATACAACATTTAATCACTGCTTTATGCCACCGTATTTACTTATTATCTCTGTAAAATTATTGTACCCTAGCAATAGGTATGAAGAATAGTGTGTTACTAAAAAGATTATCAAAAGAAAAGGCCCATTATTGTCAAAAAAGTTATTACACAGCTTGTGTTGATCACTAAATTTAGAACTCCTGTCATTGTCTTGCTCCTAGTACATTTTTAAAGAATCAAATTATGAATGTGCCTTGGTAAAGCATTCCAAAATGCCATATACTTGAGTCACCATTACAGCTATAGGACTACTAGGTGAGTTCATTTTTTCAAAACTACACTCAAACAAGAATAAAACACGCACTTTTTAAAATTTAAATTTTGTATATATAATGTTTTTGCATATGTTTAAGGCAATTTAGATATGTTAATGTGTATTGAAAATTTGTGTGTGTAGATAGTCTATAAATTAACTACTTAAGCTGTCAATCAAGTATGAACTACTCATTCATGTCCAATATTTCTAAGTTATTAAATTAAAATAGTTTATACTTAAAATATGTTTTTCCAGTATAATATATTATATAGGCCATTTAAGAAAGTGCAATAAAGTTTTCACACTTTTTATTTCTGTTTTAGTGCGTAAATTAACTAGCAAAATTGCTCAATTTCAAAGACCTGTATCTTTTTTACAAACCAAATACACAAAACAGTATATATAACATGTATAGTACTTGACTGGAATATTCAATTGGTCAAAAAATTTTAATTTTAATTCCATCCCCTTTTGGTTTACAGGGGTCTAAAAATGTCATTTTTTTCAATTTTCTGATCTTTGAAGGGCTATAATTTATAAAGGGTAAACAATCACACAATTACAGCTATATTTTCTCATTAGTGTGACTCCAGTGATTTGTTTTTGCCATATTTCACTTTGTGTTTTTATCCCCTAAGCGAGTTATGACCATTTGAAATGAGTAAAAATTTTACATTTGACCTTGAACTTTAACCTGTTGCCATTATATTAATTATAAAGTTACAGCCACGTAACTCAGCATGTAAGACTATCATCTTATGCACTTTAACATCAATGCGTAAAATTAATCACCATAAATGTAATTCAAATTGATTTGGGCCAAAATGCAAAGGTCTAAAAGTCACATTTTTGACTGCGAAAATGACTTTTGATGACCTCTAAAAAATCAAGGGTTAAGGTTAGAGAAAAAATAAAAGTGGTTTTAAACATCATTCATATGCATCTTTTTGGGATATGAGTTTCAAAAAAATTAAAAATGGTCGAGCGCACTCATCCGTTGAATCTGTATGGAATGACCCAATAGTTAACTCTCTAAATATCACCAACAGTAGCCAATTGAAACCAGATTTAAAAAAAAAAAATCGCCAACCCACCACCCCCCCCAATCCCCCCCCCCCCAACCCCACCCCA